>NW_026623978.1:247807-251959 GCF_030028575.1 Malurus melanocephalus | reverse complement strand
GCCTCTCCCACTCTGCCTGAGCACCTTCTGCGGGGCAGGGAGAGCTCCGTGCTGGGCCTGCCTGGGAGCCGGGATGCTGAGAGCCAGCACGACCCCAGCCCGATGGAGCGATTCTTCATCCCAGCACAGCCCCAGTCCACATTGACCGCTCTCCCTGGAGAATTTCCTCATCCCAACATAGCCCCGGGTGCTCCCACTGGAGCGATTCCACATCCCAGCACAGCCCCAGCCCGCACCGGCCGCTCCCATTCCAGCACGGCCCCAGCCCGCTGGAGCGATTCCACATCCCACACCACCCCCAATCCTCACTGACCGCTCCCCTTGGAGCGATTTTTTATCCCAGCGCAGCCTCAGTCCACTCTGATGGCTCTCCTTGGAGAATTTCCTCATCCCAGCACAGCGCCGGGTGCTCCCATTGGAGGGATTCCTCATCCCAGCCCAGCCCCAGCCCGCTCCGGCTGCTCCCGCTGGAGCGATTTCTCATCCTACACCAGCCCCAACTCTCCCCCTGGAGCATTTCCTCATCCCAGCACGGCCCCGGGTGCTCCCCCTGGACCATTTCCTCATCCCACACCACCCCCAGTCCACACTGACCGCTCCTCCTGGAGCGATTCTTCATCCCAGCGCAGCCTCAGTCCTCACTGACCGCTTCCCCTGGACCATTTCCTCATCCCACACCATTCCCAGTCCACACTGACCGCTCCCCCTGAAGCATTTCCTCATCCCAGCCCAGCCCAGCCCGCACCAATTGCTCCCACTGGAGCATTTCTTCATCCCACACCAGCCCCAGTTCTCACTGTCCGCTCTCCCTGGAGCGATTCTCCATCCCAGCACAGCCCCAGCCAGCACTGACCGCTCCCCCTGGTGCGATTCCTGCTCTCAGCAGAGTCCCAACCCGCACCGGCCGCTCCCGATGGAGCGATTCTTCATCCCAGCGCAGCCTCAGTCCACTCTGACCGCTCTCCCTGGAGAATTTCCTCATCCCAGCACAGCCCCGGGTGCTCCCACTTGAGCGATTCTTCATCCCAGCACAGCCCTGGGCGCTCCCACTGGAGCGATTCTTCATCCCAACCCAGCCCCAACTGCTCCCCCTGGACCATTTCCTCATCCCACACCATCCCCAGCCCGCACCGACCGCTCCCTCTGGAGCGATTCTTCATCCCAGCGCAGCCTCAGTCCTCATGTCCACTCCCCCTGGAGCGTTTTCTCATCCCACACCAGCCCCAGTTCTCACTGTCCGCTCTCCCTGGAGCGATTCTTCATCCCAGCACAGCCCCAGCCCGGGCCACCCACGCCGGGCCACCCACATCGGCCCTGGTCACCCAACCACCCCCAGCCCTCCCCACGCCACCGCTCCATTCACACGCGCCGACTAGTGAGTCACAACCTTTTATTTCCAGCTTTTCCCCCCGTGTGGAACGAGCTCATTCCTGCGCTTACAACTATTTATTTACAGAGTGCTGGGGCTGCGCGGCGGTGGCGGGGACCGGGGCCACCCCCGGGGTGGAGAGAGCGGGGCACGGGGAGGTGACAGCGGTGGCGGGACGCGATGGCACGGGGACAAAGCGGGGGACAGTGGCGGCCAGGCGGGGGWAGGGCCRGTCCCTGGCCTGGCACGGGGGYGGGCAGAGGARCCGCTCCCAAAAAGGAGCCGCAGCKCGGTGCCAGCGGCTCCGGGGGACGCGGTGGTGGCAGACGGCGACGTCATGCGAAGGAGCAGCAGTGACAGGCGCGGGGCAGGGTCCCCCCGGGGATCTGCCAGCCCCGGAGGTGGCAGGAGATGTCCCCTCCCTTCCCGGAGCTCCCGCGGGTCCCTCCCGCCTCCTCCTCCTCCTCCTCCTCCTCACAAAATCAGGGATGTGTAACCGACGGGAACCAGGCCGCTGCTGTTTCCATGGCAGCAGCGGATCCAGTCCTCGTCCACGGTGGACAGCAGCTCCAGGATGTCCCCTTTGTGGAAGCTCAGGTGGCCCTCGGCGGTGCCCGTGTGGTCACACAGCGCCCGCACCGCCCTGCGGCACCGATGGCATCGGGGACTCGCCTCGTGGGGACCCCGAGGGTCCTCAGGGGCTCGGGGGGGAGGGGATTGGTGACACGGGTGGAGCTGGGGACATGCTGGTAGCGGGGGTGGCACCTGAGGAGGGACCCGGACAGAGCCGGAGCRGAGCGGGAGGTGTGGGGACACCGGAGGTGACACAGAGGGCACGAGGGAAGCAGCCAAAAACCGCTCCAGGATTTGGGGAGGGAGGAAGGGGAAAGGACAGCACTTGACCCCGATCCTGCGGGGAGGGACGGGGGGATCCCAAAACCCCTGCACGTGTTGACCCCGCTCCCGTGAGCGCACAGCTACGACCACAACCCAAAACAAGCTGCCACGAGCCCGGAACGCACACAAGAAAACGCTAAAAATTCCCCCAAAAGTATCTGGGGACGGGCAGGCAGAGGCTCAGGGTCCCTGAAAACCCAGCAGGAGAGGGGGATCCTATGGGGTGCAGTTATGGGGTGCAGTTATGGGGTGCAGTTATGGGGTGAAGTTACAGGATGCAGTTACGGGGTGCAGTTATGGGGTGCAGTTATGGGGTGCAGTTATGGGGTGCAGTTACGGGGCACAGTTACAGGATGCAGTTATGGGGTGCAGTTACGGGGCGCAGTTATGGGGTGACGGTGCCTTTCCCTACAGCCCCTGGGACCCCAGACCGTGTGTGAGAGCTTTCCCCCCACCTGAGCACTCACCTGTGGCTCTGGGGTGGCCCAGGGGGGCTCCTGTCCGGCTGCTCCGGGCCACGGCTCCGCTCGGACGCCAGGCCCTTGACCAGCGCGGGGGCCAGCCAGCGGGACGGCCTCCTGCACAAAGCAAAGGGAGCCACGGGCTCGCCCGGGAGCTCTTCCCTCTGTCGGTCTCAGCCCATTTTGGGGATCCGRGAGCCACCAGGACCCATGGAGCCCCGCTGAGCCTCCCCACGAGCTGCTGCTGCTCCACAGCGAGCTCCGGACCCGGGCAAGGAGCACCACGAGACCCTTCCCAGCCCAAACCCTCCGCCCACCTAAGCTGGGCCTTACCTGGACCTGGCCAGGATGGAGTCMGGGCTCTGGGGGAAGCTCCTGGACGAGGGGTTGGTGGCTCCGAAGAGCCGGCCCAGCCAGCCGCCCTTGTCAGCACCAGGAGGGTCACCAGGAGGGGCTGCCCGGCTCCTGCTGGCCCGAGGCTCCGCGGGAGCAGCCGGGAGATTCTTTCCAGCAGAGGGATCCTCCAGCTCGGGGAGCGCTGCTGTTCCAGAGGGAAGGAAGAGTTCTTCAGGCGAGGAGGTGCCCGAGGTGTCCGTGCTGCTGCAGGGCTTGGGGCCAGAGCGTTCGGGGATGGTTTTGGTCTGCAGCAGCTGCAGCTCCGTCCCTCGGGGCTCAGCCGGGGAAGTTTGGGATTGCACAGCCTGACCCGGGCYGGGATCCCCCGCAGCCGCCCGCAGCTTCGTCCACCACACCAAAGGGAACTTCTCCTTGCTGGGAGCAGTGTAAACCCTGGAGCTCTGGCTCAGCTGGCCCCACCAGCCGCCCAGGCCAGCCCCAGTGCCCGCAGAGCCCTGCTCGGGCCCCCGGCTCTCCGGGGCGCTGTCAGACCCCAGCAGGGCACGGCCGAGCTGGTCACCCCAGCGCAGAACGTGCTGGAAGGTTTGGTGCAGGGCAGCCCCCACGGGCGGGGTGGGGACCAGCCCACCCATGGAGGTTTGGGGCCGCACCCTCGGGGTGCCCCCTGCGCCCCCCACCCTGCCCAGAGCCCCTGGAGGGGTCTCATCCTCCGGGCTGTGCAGTGACGCGGCCCCGCGGTGACGGGCGGGGGACAGCGGCAACTCTGGCCGGCGGGACAAGGGCCGGACGTCCACRGAGAGGTGGTGGTGTTCGAAGAGCAAGTCCAGGTGGAAAGTCAGCACCGACAGGGGTTGGATGAGCAGCAGCAGTTCGTCGGCGAGGTGGGGGAGAGGGCCTTGGCTCAGGGCGAAGAAAGCCGTGGGGGAGTAAAGCACGGAGATCACACCTGTGGGGACAGGGACAGGGACAGGGACAGGTGGGACAGGGACAGGGACAGGTGGGACAGGTGCCACATTTCCCCCTCAAGAGCCAGCGGGCTGTCCGAGTTTACCGGACAACCTCCTGTGC
>NW_026623978.1:243192-245497 GCF_030028575.1 Malurus melanocephalus | reverse complement strand
TTGGGCTGCCTGGCGGCATTGCGGGACCGCAGCTCCTTGAAGGTGGTCACCTCTCTCTGTCTGGAGCCGGGAGGTCTGGCTGGCCCATCCTGCTGGGGCTGGGGCTGGGGCGGGGGCTGGGGCTGGGGTCGGGCTGGCTCCTGGCCCGCGGTGCCGGACAGGAGCTCGCTGGTGGGGGGCAGCTCGGTGTCAGGCGAGAACACGATCAGCCAGTCGCTGCGGTCAACCCTGGCCTGGGCCGGCGTGGGCACGGCCACGTTCCTCTTCCTCCGCTGGGCCAGCTCGTGGAAGGAGGTGATGGTCTTGGTGCCCGTGTCGGSTTTGGGCTCTGCCGGCCGCTGCTCCGCTCGGTGCGCGTTGAGGATCTGCAGCCGCCGCCGGGGACGYGGGGGCACGGGCGGGGGGAGGCTGCCCGGCCGGGGCCGCGGCTCCGGAGCTCCGCTCGGGATCCCGGGGTCCCGCCGTTCCGGTACCGGCGGTGCWGCCGGCGCGGCATCGCGCTCGGGGAKGGGGTTGCARTTGGGGTCTAGGTCAGCGCGGGTGYCCTGCGCTGCTGGGCCGGGAGAGAGCTCGTCGCACTGGGAGTCGAGCGAGTTGTTGCTGCAGAGGCTGTCCGGGCTCTTGCTGGCTGCGGTGGAGGCTCTCCGGAGCACCGGCGAGTTGTGGTTGGCATCTCTCCCGTCACACGTCCTGTCCTGGGCAGCCACAGCCTCGCCATCCCGGGCGTTTTCTGCGGGAATGACGTCGAGCTGCTTGTCAGGAGATTGGGACTCTTCCCTGGCCAACTCCTTGCAGTACACGGAGACCGGGGAGTCATCCAAGCTGAAATCCGAGCAGCTGCTGACAGAGGAGGAGGAGGAGGAGGAGGAGGAAGAAGAAGCCAGATCACAAGGGGGATCACAAGGGGAAGCTGCCTCCTCCTCGTCTCCGCTGTGCAGGCAGGGGAATTCCTCTTGCACCGCCTGATTCTGGAGCCTCAGCGTCTCCGGCTCCGGGGCATGCGACTCGCAGCAGCGGCATTTCACCGAAGGGCTGTTGGAATTGGCATCCAGCGGCTCACGGTTCTCGGGGCACTGCGTGCAGCCCGTCTGCTCTCCCCCAACYGTGGAGCCATCGGTGTCCTGGAGCTCGGGGTGCCGCGACAAGTGCAGCCCCAGGGAGATGTGCTGCAGGTGGATGTGGTTGAGGTTGCACAGGAGGCCTTTCTTTGGAGCCAGCATGGTGCTGCCTCGCTGCCGGGGCGCCCGGGAAAGCCCAGCAGCTCCTCTCTTCACACCATCCAGCTCCCTGCAAGCACCAAACACCCTCCTGGTCAGGGGAGAAGAGCGGCGCAAACCCCGAAAGAGAGGCATGGACAGAAGAACGGGGATGGCAGTGACCTTGTGGCAGGGCCTGGCACTGGGGTTTGGGGGTCACGGATAATGATGTGCCCCAAAAAAGGGGCTGCCCGAGAGAGGGGCTGCCCCACAGCTTCCTGCCTGACTCGGGGCTCTGCAGCCGGGCAGGGACTGCAGCCAGCCCCAGGTCCCTGGAGCACAGCCTGGGAATGATCCCAGCAAGATCGGCGGCTCCAGGGCTGGATTCCCTCCAGAGGGTCGGGAGCATCTCGGGGATGCCGTCAAGGAGAAAACGCCCTTGGAGCCTCGCCGAGGAGAGGGCGGGTGTCCCGGCCGGGGGCGGTGGCATCGCGGGCGCTCGGGGACCGGGACTTGGCCGGAAGACCCCGGCCCGGGAAGCGCTGCAGAACCGCCGCCGCACCACCGGGCCCGGCCTAACCGGAGGAAAACCCCGGCCCCGGCCCCGAGCACCTGCTGGAGGCGCCGGGCAGGGAACGGGCAGCGGAGACAGCGAGAGGGCGGCTCCGTGCATGGATAACACCGAGCATCCGCAAGATCCGAGCATCCCCCGGCTCTGGAGCATCCTCCCGGCCCCGATCATTTCCCGATTCCGAGCATCCCCCTGGCCCTGAGCATCCCCCGATTCCGAGCATCCTCCCGGCCCTGAGCATCACCCGGATTTGAGCATCCCCCCGGCCCCGAGCATCCCCTGATTCCGATCATCCCCCGATTCTGAGCATCCCCCATTTCCGAGCATCCACCGATTCCGAATATCCTTCGATTCCGAGCATCCCCCGGCTCCGAGCAYCCTCCCGGCCCTGAGCATCCCCCCGGCTCGATTCCGAGCATCCTTCCGATTCCGAGAATCCCCCCGGCTCTGGAGCATCCGCAAGCTTCGAGCATCCCCCGGCCCCGAGCATCCCCCGGTTCCGAGCATCCTCCCGGCCCTGAGCATCCCCCGGCCCCGG
>NW_026623978.1:239835-241907 GCF_030028575.1 Malurus melanocephalus | reverse complement strand
CTCTGCTCGGAGCTTTGTTCAGTTCTGTTCAGGAGCTCTGCTCGGAGCTCTGTTCTCTGTGCTGTCCCCCCTCAGTGCCCACCCCTCTCCTCCCAGCCAGGTGCCAGCCTGGGACATGCCAGGGGGACACTATGGCCCTACAGCCCCTCTGCCCCGTGCAGGATCCAGGTTTTCACCTCCAGGATCCKCCTCTGCTCCGGCGTGACGCGGCGCAGGCACTCCACCACCAGCCAGCTGCACTTGTTGTCCTGGATGTCGGTGCCCACCTTCCCCGTCAGCGCCGGGTCCCCGTAGCAGTCCAGGAAATCGTCCTTTGGGTGACAAAGGAATCACCTGAGTGCCACAGCCAGCGCCCGACGAGCACTGAGGGGCGAGGAGCAGCCTCATACCTGGATCTGAAAGAACTCTCCCATCTCCAGCAGGATGGYTTTGGCGTTCTCGTGCTCCTCCTGGCCGTCAATGCCAGCCTGAGGGGAGGGAAGGAATAAAGGGATAAAGCCCATCGAGCTGTTCCTCCTGAGACCCCTCCCGAGCCACTCCACCCATCTCACCATGTACATGGCTGCAGCTACAGGGAGGTAGAAGGAGTAAAACGCTGTTTTGTACTTCACAATCGCCTTGTACCTGTTGGTGGCAGAGGAACCAGCTCAGCYCCAAGGCTCTCCCCTCCACCCTCTGCAAATCAGGGCAGAGTGGACCAGCAGCAGCTCCTCCCAGAGCAGCCCCAGGCTCGGGTTTTGTCTGGCATGGCCAGGAAGGGACTGAGCTCTGCCCCTTCCCCTCCGTACCGCTGCTCGCTGAAGCGGCTCAGGTCCACCTGAGAAATGGGAGCGGTGATGAGGTCCAGGGTCTGCCCCAGCTCCGTCTGGTAGCCTGTCTGGAGAGGAAAGAAAGGATTTGTGGCTTCAATGTGTCCTTCCAGAACTTAAATGWCTTATAAAAAAGAGGGGGAGGATGTTTTACGGTAGCAGAAGTGACAGRATGAAGKGYGRTGGTTTTAAAYTGAAAGAGGAGAGATTTAGATGAGATATGAGAAGGAAATTTKTCCCTGTGAGGGTGGRRAGGCCCTGGCACCCACCCAGARAAGCCATGGCYRCCCCYGGATCCCTGGAAGTGTCCAAGGCCAGGCTGGACATTGGGGTTTGGAGCAACCTGGGATAGTGGAAAGGATGGAACAAGAYGATYTTCAAGRTCCCTYCCAAYCCAAACCARTCTGTGATTCCATGATTTATTCACACAGCCCCCAGGACAGWGGAAAGTGGAAGGGATGSAACAAGATRATCTTCAAGGTCCCTYCCAACCCAAACCAGTCTRTGATTYCAYRATTTATTCACACAGCCCCCAGGACAGTCCCATCACCACAGCACAGTCCCCAAGCTGTGTCAGCTCCTCTTTGAGTCCCAAGGATGGGCACGATGTCCAGGGACTTCAGTCACCCTCTGAGACCCCCGTGCTGTCCAACACCTGAAAGRACCCAGAGCCCAAAGAATGGGGAAGGGTCTGGGGGGCCGGGCTCACCTGCAGGAAGAGCTCCAGCAGGTTCAGGTAGTAGGGCTGCTTGCCACAGTARTGCCGGAGCAGCCGGTACACCGACGACTCCAGCAGAAAAGCGTCGTTGATGGCGTCCAGCCCGATGCCCTCCTGCACCAGGAAGGCAGGGAAATGTCACCTCCTGACTCCCAGGGGATCACCTCACCACCACCAACAGGCACCTCCTGAATGCTCTCACCTTCTTGTACCAGCAGGTCTGCCCCCGCCGGGTCAGCGACGCGTCCATGATGTCGTCAGCCACCAGGAAAAAGGCTTGGAACTGCGAGAGGATCGATTAGGGACGGGGGCTTTTCAGGGGGGGATCCCATCCACTCCCAGGCTCCTGTGGCTCACCAGCTCGATGCACCAGCCCACGGCCAGGGCGCAGCGGAGGCTCTCCGGATCCTGCTGAGCGGGGCTGGCCAGCTGCCGGAACGCGGCTACCACCGTCATCCCCCGGTTGCACTTYCCGCCCGGAGCGTTGTACTCCAGCACCTGCGGGAGGGGAGAGAGGTGGGTATTCCCGGCTCGGAGACCCCGGT
>NW_026623978.1:237513-238585 GCF_030028575.1 Malurus melanocephalus | reverse complement strand
TGCCCCGACCCGTACTCACCTCCTTCAGCCTCGCCACGGCGTCTCCCACCTCCGGGTGCCCCAGCCTGTCCTCCGTCAGGTCGCGGACGAYCTGCGGGAAGAAAGCGGCGAACTCCTCTCGCTCGGCCGCTGCCCGCGCCCCGGGGCCGCCGCTGCCGTTCATGGCACCGCTGCCGTTCATGGTGCCGGTTCACGATCCCGCCGMWSCYKCCCACGACCTCCACGGCCCCGCYGGCCCCGCCCCCGCCSCRCTGRCCCCGCCCCCTRCGCGGGGCACGCCGGGACGCGCAGTCCCGAGACGCGGGCGCGGGCGCTGCCGGAGCCACCGCTGGACTACAACTCCCAGCGTGCCCCGCGCCCGGGGCGGGGTCAGCAGGGCTGCGGCTGGAGCAGCGCCCATTGGTCCGTTCTATCGCGCGAGGATGAGCCCAAGGAGGATAAGCCAATAGGAGCGCGGCGGGGGCGGGATTGAGGCGGGTGATTGGTGGAGAGGGAGGATGGAGCGAGCGCGCGGCCGGCGTGCGGGGGCGGGGCGTGGCCAGGGGGCGTGGCCAGGGGGCGTGGCCAGGGGGCGTGGTATGGCCAGGGGCGGGGCGCGACCGGGGGCGTGGCGTGACCAGGGGGCGTGGCCGGTAACCGGGAGGTGAATGGGGGGCGATCGGGATGCGCTGGATTTGGGGAGAAAAAATGGGGGTGTGGAAAGCAGTGTGGGGTGGCCTGTGGGGTTGCTGGCAGGTTTGGGGCGCTGTGCAGGTGTGGGGTGTGCTGCAGGTGTGGGGTACCACGGGGCTGTGGATGTGGCACAGGTGTGGGGTGCAGCACAGGTATGGGGTGTAGCACAGGTATGGGGTGCAGAGCAGTTATGGGGTGCAGAGAAGGTGTGGGGTGTGCTGCAGGTGTGGGTCACTGTGCAGGTGTGGGGTGTGCTGCAGGTGTGGGTGCAGAGCAGTTATGGGGTACAGAGCAGTTATGGGGTACAGAACAGGTGTGGGGTGCAGCACAGGTGTGGGGTGCAGCACAGGTGTGGGGTGCAGCACAGGTATGGGGTGCAGAGCAGTTATGGGGTACAGAG
>NW_026623978.1:235562-235964 GCF_030028575.1 Malurus melanocephalus | reverse complement strand
GTGTCCCGGGACGAGGTGGGCGCCAGCCGGTCTCTGTCCTGCTGCCTCGGCCACCCTCGCCCTGCCAATGGACATAAATTGCGATGACTAGTACAGAAATGGGACATATGCTGGAATTCATTCCCAAAAAAATGATCTTTTCGCTCCTGGCAGCCCCGGCGCGCTCGGCAGGGCAGCTTGGGGCCGGGCAGACCCCGCGCCCATTTAATCGTGCTGGCTGCAGTGTAATCTGAAATAATCAAATTAGAGAGAAACCGCTAATCAGCGCTGAGCTCTCGGTGTGTCACGGAGCCTAATTATTGCGGGGAATGAGGGGGGGCCGCCAGCAGCGTCCTGCGGGAGGGGCTGCCCCGGTAACGGGGGCTGCCGTGGGGAGAGCCGGTGGGGCACAGCGGGGCGGCC
>NW_026623978.1:227753-234414 GCF_030028575.1 Malurus melanocephalus | reverse complement strand
GCGCTGAGGGTGCTCCGGCAGCTGCTGAGGGTGGAGAAGGGTGCAGCCAGAGCACGGCTTTGCCCCGAGACACCGCAAACGCCGCAGTGCCGTGGCTTGGGCTCTCCAGCCCACCTCGCACCGTGTGACCTTCATTTAATCGCGTTAATGCCTCGAGTCTGCTCTGCAATCAGGCGGTATCAAACCTGCCCCTCCCCCCGGCAATAAAGGGAAGGGAGATGGAAGGGGAAAATAAGCAAAGATTAAACATTAATCTCCCCAGGGCCGAAAGGAACCGCGGTGGGCGGGAGGGGACCTGTTGCCTTTGGGCTCCTGCTGTGCCAGCGGGGTCTTGATGGGTTCCCGAGGATGTCCTGGCTGCTCTCAGCTTTGCTGAGGGCCAGAATTGGAGCTGGGGCACCGCTGCATCCCCCTGCCCCATCCCATCCCCGGGCAGGGTGCTGTGGGGTCTCAGGTGCTGCAGAAAGAGTCTTCCCCCAGACCAGCTCGGAATCTCTCTTTATTATTTAAATCCATTATGTACAACGACCAAAAAATAAAAAAACGCTCTTAAATTTCTCTGCGATATGAAAACTACAAGCTCTGTACATCGACTGCCGTGAGTGCAAGGATCATGGTCTTTGGTGGCTAAAACCCGCGCCCGCGCCCTTCACCGGGGTGMGCCCACGAGGTGACACGGAGCAGGGCAGGGGTGACCGCGACAGGAGCGCGGGGTGGCCCTGACTCCCGACACGGGATCGGGACATCAGAGACGCGGCCAGCGGGAGCTCGGTGCTGTCCGAGCCTGTCCGGGCCGGCCCTGCGGGGCGCTGGGATGACCGCTAAGACATCTACAATCACGCAGTGTGGACACAACCCGGCGACACGGGACACGCGGCCCCGCTTGCACACCCCTGCCCGAGGGGCTGCTGGGGACACACCGACCATGGGGATGGAGCGGGACGTGGGGGTGGGCAGGGAAAAGGGGGGAAAATCCACGGAAAAAAAGGCAGTGCGGGATATCCCCTGTGGCAGACGCTGCCGGGATTCCCGGTGGGTTGCCGCACCCCGCGGGCCGGGCTCCCGGAGCAGCCCCGGATTGCTCCCGACGTCCCAAAAACACGAAGGTGGAGAGCGGAACACCTCACTTCGATAAGCACCGCGGGGAACAAGACCTCGCCCGCCGCTCTGGGGGTCCGGGGGGCGCCGCTCTGAGCCCCAGAGGGCGAGGATAACCATGGTTCCTGACTCCGGGAGCGGGAAGCGGCTGGCGCGGCGTGGCGGGGTCGGAGGGGACACTACTCTAACCTGGACTGAACACGGTTGGCCCAAAGCGACACTGTAAGCAGAGCTGGGCTGCTCGGCAGAGCCACGACTCGCACACACATATTGCACACTACTGTCACTGCAGGGGGGGCGTGGGGCGTCTGTGGGGACCCTGCTCGAACCCCGCACGGCACCCAGGCGCTGCCCGGGATTGGCATCTCCTGTGACAGACAGCCTTTGCTCCCGTGGCACTGGTGACTGGCATCTGCAGGAAACCCGGGAACGGGAGTGCAGCGCGGGGCAGGGGAGCAGAGCCCGGGCTGAGCACTCTCCTGGGGCCACAGGAAATGGGGTACCCTCCGTGACCCTCTGAGCATCCTCCTGGGGCCACAGGAAATGGGGTACCCCCGATAATCCTCTGAGCATCCTCTTGGGCACACGGAGGGGTCCCCTTGGTGACCCTGTGAGCATCCTCCTGGGGCCACAGAAAATGGGGTACCCCTGGGACCCTCTGAGCATCCTCCTGGAGCAACAGAAGGGTCCACCCAGATGACCTTCTGGACATCATCCTGGAGCCACAGAGAGGTCTCCTTGGACTAACCCTCTGAGCATCCTCCTGGGCACACAGAGGAGTCCCCTGGTGACCTTCTGACCATCCTCCTGGAGCCACAGAAGGGTCCTTCTGGGGACCTTCTGGAATCTTCCTGGACCACAGAGGAGTCCCCTTGGACTGACCCTCTGAGCATCCTCCTGGAGCCACAGAAGGGTCCACCCAGATGACCTTCTGGACATCATCCTGGAGCCACAGAGAGGTCTCCTTGGACTGACCCTCTGAGCATCCTCCTGGGGCCACAGGAAATGGGGTACCCCCGGTGACCCTCTGAGCATCCTCCTGGAGCCACAGAAGGGTCCACCCAGATGACCTTCTGGACATCATCCTGGAGCCACAGAGAGGTCTCCTTGGACTGACCCTCTGAGCATCCTCCTGGAGCCACAGAAGGGTCCCTCTGGTGACCTTCTGGAATCCTCCAGGACCACAGAGGAGTCCCCTTGGACTGACCCTCTGAGCATCCTCCTGGAGCTGCAGGCAGCAGAATCCCCCCAGGCCGCCCCCATGCCAGGTTGGGGGGCAGTGGGGGGGCAGCCACAGTTCCCGGGTGTGGGGCAGAGCCCCGCCCAGCAGCACATCCCAACCTCACAGGGACTCAGCACCTCTGAGGCCAAACACTCCCACAAACCAGGGAGGGGAATGGGGGGCTGCTCAGTGGAGACCACCCCCAGCTTTGCCCCCTGGCAATCGTCAGACTGGGGGAACCCTGCCCGGGACCCCCAAATYCTGGCACCTGCACCCAGTGGGGCCGCGGGAAAGGGAGACCCGGCCCCTGCTGACCCCAGACCCCCTTCATCTGCCTGCCCGGGGAGCCCCTGCAGCCCCCTCCCTCCACCCGGGCAGCACACCCAGGGGTCTCTCCCTCCTCCCCCAAAAGGCAAAGGCGCTGGGCAGAGCGATCTGGGGATCGAGGCGGGCGYGGAGCAGCCCCMGCTGTGACAGGGACGAGCTGGAGGAGCTGCCAGCACCAGCCTGGCCCCGAGGACAGGCTGAGGGACACGGAGAGCGGGGAGATGAGCTCCCCGGTGAGGCCAGAGTTTGGGCAARGGCTCTGACCTGTCCCGTGCCTCCGGGAGGAGGGCAGAACGCACAGACGGCGATGAGCAAAGAGGGGACAGCCCGGGCAGGGTGACCCCCTCGGGGCATTCAGCAGAGCCCCCTCCTCATCCAGCTGCCCATCTCTGCCGTGCCCCCGAGCCTCCAACAGCCCCTCCACGGCCCCGGCTGCCGCCTCTCACCTCGTTTTCCCTCYGACACGGCGGGGCTGCCGCTCTGTTCCCCCCGCCTCCTGTGCCGCCGGGGTGCCCGGGTCCCTCCTGCCTGCGTGGGTGCCGCCAGGACTCACATGTTGGATGRGAGTTTGGGCTTCCCCGTTTCCACCTCGGGGCTGAAGGCCACGGAGCCCTTGCGGGAGGGAGCTGCCGCCTGCCGGGACGCCGAGCCCGGGGATTGGGGAGTGGACGCTGCCGCCGTGGAGCGGCCGGGCTGAGCCAGCGATCCTGAAGGCACCTGCGAGTGCGTGGGCTGGCCTGGCATCCCCGGACACGGCTTGGCTACCAGTCCGGCTACCGAGGGCGAGGACCTGCGGGCCAGGTTCCCCGCGGATTTCCTGCCCTGCTTCAAAGAGCTCCCGTCGGCTTGCTGGGCCACTTTATTGGGAAGGGAAGGCTGGGAGGCGGAGAGGAGCCGGACATCCTGGGTGAGCCGCCCCACCGGCAAGCCCTGGATGCTCCTGTGCTTCACCAGCTGCTGGGGCTGCATCAGGAGGGAGATGTGCGAGCCGGTGGCTCGGGACAGGCTGTAGTGGAGCGTTCTCCCCGGCGGCAGCGCCTGCTCGGAGCTGGGGGACGCCGCGCCCGCCGCTTGCTGCAGCAGCGAGGTGGACACCGAGGCTCCGCGGGACCGGGAGAGCTGGGGCTGGGGGCCGGCCGGGGGCTGCTTGGACCCCGCTGGCATCTCCCCCCTCGGCGCCGCTTGCTGCAGGGGCTGCGCCCCGGGGCTGGGTCTCTCCAGCGGCGCCTGCGACTGGACCATGGGCGAGGAAGGCGAGCCGGCGGCGGGCGTTTGGAGGTGCGACTGCGGCGCGGACGGGGAGCTGACGGAGGAGGGCCGGGAGCCGCCCAGRCTGGGCTGCGAGCGGCGCACCGGTTTGGCGAGCAGGGTGGCCTCGGGAGACAGCGGGCTGGAGATGGAGGAGGGMGGCAGGAAGATGTGAGCCTGCAGGCTGTGCTGGTGGGTCAGCGCGATGGCCACGTTGGTGGTGGCCGCGGCCGTCTGCAGGGGAGCGTGCACCAGCGGCTCCCAGATGACCGGCTTCCCGCTCAGCTCCCGGCCCATGGCCATCTGCTGCAGGTCCTGGATGCTGTGAGCCACGTCCTGGTCGTGCTTGACGATCTGCTGGATCATCTCGGTGTTGAGGGGTCCCGAGCTGTGCTCGGCTCGCTTGCGGAGGAGGATGGAGTTYTTCTTTCCTGGGTGGGGGGAGGAGGGAGTGTCAGTGACCCTGAGGTGGGGACAGCGCGGAGGGCGGGGTGGCAGCGAGGAAGGGACAATGGAACCTCAGCAGAGGGCCAGGGGAAGCAAAACCCTGGGAAGGGTCGGGGTTGGGGCAGAGGAAGCAGAAGGGATAGAACAGGGGAGTTCCTGATGTGGGCCTGTGATCCTCAGGGTTCCTGACACTGTCACCCGTGGGGTTGGGGATCTGTCACCATCACCCGTGAGGATGGGGGTCTGTGATTCACAGGGTCTGTGACACTGTCACCCATGGGGCCTGGGGTCTGTGATCCACAGGGTCCGTGACACTGTCACCCGTGGGGTTGGGGATCTGTCACCATCACCCGTGAGGATGGGGGTCTGTGATTCACAGGGTCGGTGACACTGTCACCCTTGGGGCCTGGGGTCTGTGACCCACAGGGTCGGTGACACCGTCACCCTCGGGACAGGGTGTCTGTTGGCACTGGCAGCGGGAGCAGAGGTGGCCGTGCTGCACCCAGGGGGTCACTCCTCCTCACCGATGCGGTCCAGCCGGTCCATGGCCACGGTCTCGAAGGCCCTGCGCATCATGGGGTACTCCTCCAGCACCTCGTTGAAGTTATCCACCGACAGCGAGTACAGGCGGCAGTAGGTGTCGGCTCGCACGCTGGCCGTGCGCCTGCCACGCGTCAGCAGGCAGATCTCTGTGGGGACACGGGGTCAGGGTCAGGGGGACAATGCCACACATCCCCTCCCAGCAGGCAGATCTCTGTGGGGACACGGGGTCAGGGTCAGGGGAACAATGCCATACAACCCCCTCCCAGCAGGCAGATCTCTGTGGGGACAGGGGGACACGGGGTCAGGGTCAGGGGGACAATGCCACACATCCCCTTCCCAGCAGGCAGATCTCTGTGGGGACAGGGGGACACGGGGGTAGGGTCAGGGGGACAATGCCACACATCCCCTCCCAGCAGGCAGATCTCTGTGGGGACAGGGGACACGGGGGCAGGGTCAGGGGGACAATGCCATACAACCCCCTCCCAGCAGGCAGATCTCTATGGGGACACAGGGTCGGGGGACACGGGGCTGAGGTCAGGGTGGCACGGCCACATATTCCCTCCCAGCAGGCAGATCTTTGCGGGGACACGGGGCCAAGGGACACAGGGCCAGGGTCAGGGTGACACTGCCACACATCCCCTCCCACAGTCAGAGCACGAACAGGACTGCCCGGCACCCCTACACCCTGCACCAGGGCAGGAGCCTGGAGCACGGAGTCTGCAGCAGCATTTTCCTCCCTCTCCAGGCCATGGATCTGCCCCCAGGCCTGGCCCATTTCCCTCCCAGAGCTGTGCCTGTATCCTATAAATGATGTGGGATATAGATGTTTCTGATGTTCTGCTCTAAAATCCCCTCCTCCATGCCAGCAGTGGGGTGCTGGAGCCTCCCTCCATGCAGCCACCCAGAACTGGGGTGAAGCGGACACCAAACCTTTGGCCCTGGGCAAAACCATCAGGGATGCCCCAAATTCTGCCCCACAGGCCGCTCTTTCCCCCTCTCCAAATCCCCCAGCCCAGTCTCACCCCCAAAGTAGGAGCCATCAGACAGCTTYGTCTCCTTGTTGCCCTTGGTGAGGATGCTGACCACGCCGTGCTGGATGAAGTACATCTTTTTACCCACGGTGCCCTCGCGGATGATGAAGTCCCCGGGCTGGAARACCTCGAAGCGCAGCTTGGTCAGCATGGCCGTCACGAAATTGGGGTCGGCGTTGGCGAACAGGGGCATGTTGGCCACCAGGTTACGGCAGTTGAAGTTGATGATTTCCTGTGGGGTGAGGGGTCAGTGGGGGATGTCACCGAGCCTGTGAGCCCCTGTGAGTGCCACCCCCTTTTTCCACACCTCTTTGAGCGGCTCGCTGAGCTCCCCCAGGATGTTCTCCTCGTCGAACATCTTGCCCTGGTAGCGGTGCTCGTAGTACTCGTGGATGCGCTGGCGCGTGTCCCCCGGCAGTTTGTGGAATGACATGTACTGCTCCACTTGCTTGTACTGTTGGGGACACAGTGCCACAAAAAATCTTGAGTGCACGGGGCTGAGCTGGGGTCACCTGCACGGCCAGGTGTSCCCTGTTCTTGGTGACAGAGACACAGGAATCTCTGCTGCAGGGTCCTGTCCTCAAAAACCAACTCTGGGTCAGAGGGAAGGACCTCGTGCACTCAGGATGGACCCAGGGCAGAGGGCAGGATGGAGCCACACTGGGCAAAAGTGACCCCAATATGGAGACCAGTATGGACTCTGTCAATGGACAGCAGAAGCTCCACGGCAACAACCCTAGGGAGA
>NW_026623978.1:222359-226911 GCF_030028575.1 Malurus melanocephalus | reverse complement strand
CGCACCTGCTCACACCAGGACCCTTCCCCCATCACCCAGACCCCGTCCCCCCGGCCCCGCTGACCTTCTCCTGGTACTGGCGCCGCGACGAGTCCAGCGACTGGATGAGGGCGGTGGCGTGGCCGATGAACATGGCGTAGCAGGTGGCACCCACGATCATGCTGAGCATGGTGAGCCACACGTCSGWCATGCCCWCSGGYGCCTGCTGCCCGTAGCCGATGCACAGCATGTGGCTCATGGCCTTGAACAGCGCGTGTGAGTACTGCTTCCCCCACGAGTCGTTCTGTGGAGGAGGGATGGTGGTACTAAGGGGGCTGAACCCCCAGCCTCACCTCCCTGCAGACCCCCAGCGAAAACAAAGTTCCTCCAGGGGCAAAGGGATGAGATCTCCTCCAGGAAGAGGAGCTGGGACTGGGTGCACCCTGAGCGAGGTGCCCCGGGGAGGAGAAGGAGCCCCAGTGCTCCGTCCCTTCCCTGAGGGATTCCCTGACCCCAGCGAGGCTGGCTGAGATGGGAAGGTGAAGCAGAGATTTCCTGTCCCCCATTTCATCACTGTAACCACAGACACACTGCTCAGCAGCACACAGCTCTGGGGTGTCCTCGATGTCTGACACCAAACCCTTTCCACACCATGGCAGATCCTGGCTGGGCACTCACCACCATGTGGTTTTTGGAGACCCAGCAGTCCTCGGGGAAGTCCTGCAGCATGGGCACCAGGAACTGCAGGCAGCCRTCCCAGTGGCACAGCAGCAGCATCATCCCGATGAGGTTGAAGATCCTCACCACGGCGCTGGCCAGGTCGTAGGTCATGTGGAAGATCTGGGGAACAGCGGAGCTGCAGAGAAACTCTGCGCCTACAATAGCCCCGGGAGATCTCTACCCACCAGACAGCAGCTGGGGACCCCTGCCCCAKCCTGGGACCCCCACCCAAAGCGTTCTCACCTCCTCCCACTGGTGGATGTAGCGGATGAGGCGCGAGAGGCGCAGCAGGCGCAGCAGGCTGAGGATTTTGGTGAAGCGCACGATGCGCAGCGCCCGCGCCGTCTTGTAGACGTCAGAATCCACCTGGGTCTCCAGGTCGACGATGAGGAAGATGTAGTCGACAGGGATGGAGGAAATGAAGTCCACCAGGAACCAGCTCTTCAAGTATTTCATTTTGATGGTGTGAGGGTCGAGGATGATCTCCGTGTTGTCCTCCACCACGATGCCTGTCCGGAAGTTCAGCACCAGGTCAGCCAGGAAGAAAGTGTCCGAGAGCACGTTGAAAACGATCCAGGGAGGGGTGTTCTCATCCTTGAAGAAGGTGATGCCCACGGGCAGGATGATCAAGTTGCCCACCATCAGGAGCAGCATGATGAGGTCCCAGTAAAACCTGCAGGGTGGGGATGGAGGGGATGGAGAGGGATGGGGAGGAGTGGGGACAGGCAGGACACAGCAAAGCCAGAATTAAAATTAAAGTCTGAAACATCACCCTGGGTGGGCATGGGGGGTTACAGGAGATTCTTCCTCCCCTCATGGCAAGGCAGTGCACGCACCCCATGTCCCCACCCCAAAGGTGACATGTGCCCCACGGAGGACTCAGAGAGGACGGGGGCTTTGCTTCCCAGGAGCTCGCTGTCATCCTCTGYCTCCCTGCCACCAGCTGAGGTGGCTTAGCAGGATTTGGGATAAGCTTTGCTTATGCAAACTGAGTGCCAAGCTCCTGGGGAGGCCGAGGAGGATCGGGGAGGCTGTTGTGGTGAGCGAGGCAGCAACCGAGCAGGGACAGACAACACCAACACTGGGGGAAGGCAGAAAGAATGTCCGACCCTAAAAGAGCCGCCAGCACGCACAGCCCKGGGCCTGCAGCACCCCTCATCCACCCCCTTTTCGCTGAGAGTGGACGAGCTCAGAGGCTCTGCAGGGAAAGCTGGGAGCAGCTGGTTATGTCAGGACACCCAGCGGCCCTGTTCACATGCAAATGCCGCTGGGATGTTTTCGTTCTTCGCGCAGACACATAACGCCTTCCTCCGCCAGGCTCGTGATTCCCGGGATCTCTCCCGGAGCCTCCGCGGGTCTTTGGGAAAGCAAGTCCAGCTCCCACCTTCGGGTGTCCCCAGGCATCCCCTGTGAGCCCCGGACCCGCTCGTGGGTGTAGACTCAAATCTCCAAAGGTGATTTCAGGGCAAATTTCTGATTTCAGACCTGATTTCAGGTCCACACAGTGGATCTAAACCAGCCTTTAYTGGTGACAGGAGCCTGAGGGTATTTCCCACCCCACACCCACGGTGAGACATGGGCACCAGGCTCCCTGCAGGCGAGGGAAAGGAAGGGAGGGGAAATGAGGAGATTTTTCAGAAAGAGAGCACCAGAGCCTGAGGTGGCAGGAGAGAGGAACCCTCTCCTCAAGGAGCCACCCCAAGGTCAGCAGTGATGCCAGGTTTAGAAACTACCCCTGGGCTGGGAAGCACCTCAGGCCAGGAGTGACCCCAGGGCTGGAAGTGACCACAGAATCAGGAGTCCACCCCAGGGTCAGGAGTGACCCCAGGGCTGGAAGTGATCCCAGGGCTGGAAATGACCCCAAAATCAGGAGCCCACCCCAGAGTTAGGAACCCACCCCAGGGTTGGAAGTGACCACAGAATCAGAAGCCCACCCCAGGGTTACGAGTGACCCCAGGGCTAGAAATGATTCCAGCATCAGAAGCCCACCCCAGAATCAGGAGTCCATCCCAGGGTCAGGAGCCACCCCAGGGCTGGAAGTGACCACAGAGTCAGAAGTCCACCCCAGGGTTATGAGTGACCCCAGGGCTAGAAATGATACCAGAATCAGAAGCCCACCCCAGAATCAGGAGCCCATCCCAGGGTCAGGAGTGACTCCAGGGTCAGGAACCCACCCAAGGGCTGGAAGTGACCCCCGAATCAGGAGCTCACCCCAGGATTAGAAGTGACCCCAGGGTCAAGAACCTCTCCCAAATTAACCCCTTCTTGCTGGTGGCCAGGGTTTGCTGGGGCACGTGAGGAGATGCAGCCAAGGCAGAAGGGGTCTGACCCGGCTGAGGAATTGCCTCCTGCACCTCCACGCTGTGCCCCAAGAAATGCTGTGTTCAGCAGGGAAACCGCCTGTCYCTGTGGCTGCCCGAGCCTGTCTGGGGCTCTCAGTTCAGATTTAGGCTTAAGCTCTTTAGGACAGGCCTTGTCCTTCACTGTGTGTCAGACAGAACACCCGAGGCCCTGATCTCCATGGCCTTTATGTATTCCATAATGTGATAAACACCGGAGTAATCCCCCTGTCTGTCTACCTGCCAGCTCCCTTCGTGGCACTGGTTGCACAAGCTGCTCCTGCCGAGCTCAAGGCTCACAAACTTTGGGATGGTTTCCCTGGAAAAAGGGGCTCTCAGGGGTGGTGTAAGGGCGAGTGTGGGTGGTCAGGGCCCCGAGGCGAGGGGAGGTGGCTACAGGTGCCWGGGACCCACGCCGGTTGCTGGCCCCGTTCCGGGGTGCTTCCCAGGCTGGGGACATCATCCATGTCACAGCCTGCTGCGGGAGATGACAGCCTGGCAGCTTCATTCCCCGTGGAGAAAGCCCACCCTTATATGACTCAACATCCCCGTGACACCCAGTTCCTCCCACATCATCCATCCCCGAGCTCCCGCTGTGATCCCGGTGACACCGAGAGCCAGGCCCGGCTCCTCGCCGGGMGAGCCGCCCCGCTCCAGCCGCGGGGAGCCGCGTCCCAGGGGGATGGAGGCTCCTCACCAAATTAAAAACAGCACCGAGAAGGGCGGGGGGAGCTACAAGGGCACGCAAAGCCCAGCAGCYCCTGCCTCCGCCTCCGCACGCCCGGGGCCGGGTCAGCGGAGCTCCGGGGCTTGGCGGAACCGGGCTGACCCCGCGCACCGGGCAGCCCCGAGGGTCCGGGGGGATGGGGCAGGACAGAGCTGTCCGTGCGGGCGGGATAACCCCAGACGGGATGGGGCTGGGGCAGCGCGGCCCCGGGCTTCGGCGGCGAGCAGCCGCCTCCCCGGGCCGGTGCGGAGCCCCGGTGCCCGGCACTTGTTGCCCCGACGGTGCCGAGCGGCGGGGCCGCTCTCAGCACCACGGACAGCGGCGGCGGGCACCGGGCCGAGCGGCGGAGCGGGAGCGGGGAYCAGCGCCGGGATGGGGGTCGGTGCCGGTACCGGGGCGGGGGTCGCGGGGCCCGGGTCCCACCTGAAGTCGCTGTAAGGATGGATAATCCAGGTGCCTGCCGACTTCACCCGTTGCCGCTCGATCTCCACGGCCCGGTGGCTGCCGAACATGCGCAGCGAGAACTTGTTCACGGCGGGCTGCAGCATCGCCCCGAGCTGCCGCTGCACGAACGTGCCCGCCGCCGCCGCCGCCGCCGCCTCGCCCTCCGCCACGATCTGCTCCGTCGCCGCCGGCGAGGCCGGGGCCGCGCCCGACGCCCCCGCGGGCGCCCCCGCCGCCTCCCCGTCCAGCACCGGCGGCTTCTCCCGAGGCTCGGGGCTCCGCCGCTGCGCCGCCTCCATCCCGCCGCCGCCGCCTCGCCTCACGTTTCCTTCAAACGCCCTTG
>NW_026623978.1:217573-222104 GCF_030028575.1 Malurus melanocephalus | reverse complement strand
GACCCCGCGGCGGGCGGGGCGGGGCGGGGCGAGGGGGCGGGGTTTGCAGAGAAGAACACGCCCCCTTCGCGCTGGACACGCCCCTCGGCTCAGCCCCGCCACCGCCAGAGGAGCTGGAGAGGGGCGTGGYTTCGTGGAGAGAAGGGCGGGGCTACCCGCAGTAGGCCACGCCCCTTAGTTATAACCCCGCCCCATCGCCGGTGGACACGCGAGGAAGGGCGTGGTTTGGGGAGACGGTGGGCGGGGCTAATGGWCATAGTCCCCGCCTCTCCGGTCTGACTCCGCCAGGGGGCGGGGCCTCGTGAGATATGGGCGGGGCTTTTGGCACAGGCTCCGCCCTTGTGTCTAACCCCGCCCCTCGGCACCGTCCACCGCCCTCAGAAGGGTGGGGTGCGGCTTCGGGGACGAAGTGGGCGGGGCGATCTATCTCGCCCCGCCCCTCCGAGCTAACCCCGCCCYTCGGCCTCGCGCGATGGAGCCAATGACCCTCAAAAGGGGCGTGGCTTAAGGAGGGATCTGGGCGGGACAAATCGCTCTCGGCCACGCCCCTCGGTCTAACCCCGCCCCTTCTCCCCGTCCGGTGTGACGCAGCTCCACGCGCCTACGTGCGTGCGTACGTACGCGCGTACGTGCGTGCGCGGCCCCGCGGGCTGGCAGGACCCGGATCGGCGGCGGCGGCGGCGGCGGGAGCTGGAGCGGGGCCCGGGGGCCCACGGCCGCCATCACGGATTTCCTGTGGGACAAGCGCACCGGGCTGGCTGCGAGGACGGTGCGGCGCCGGGCGGGGCGGGGTGGGGCGGGTAGGCCGCGGCCGGTGAGGGCGGCGCGGGGCGGGCCCGGCCTGTGGGTTTCTGTGGGGCCGCGATGGGGATCGGCGGCCTGGGTGCTCCCGTGGGGGCGGCGGCGGGGCCGGATGGCTCTGGGAAGCCGGGCTGGGGCGTCCCCGCCGAGACCGCCCCGCCCGAGGCCCATATCTCCCGGTGTCCCGGTGCTTCCGGCCTTACACGGTGAAAGCCCCGCCTTTCGCGGCCGCCATCACCGTCCCCAAACCGGTTCCAGCCCCGCTGCGGAACGCCCCGGTGGTCATTCCACGGGGACCRGGCTTGGCGGGCCGCCAGCGCTGACTTCGTGCTCCTTTCAGTCGATGACTGGAAATGGTGAAGCTCCGGGGGGACCCCGAGCAGAGCCCCCCGTACACGGGGAACCGAGCCCGTGCCCCCGGGTCACCCCATCGCCGGGGCCGGTTCGGCCTGTCCGAGCCSTGCCGATGATGTCAGCGCAGGGCGGGGACGGGGAGGCAGCCGGGGGGCATTTTGGATGGGGAAAATCGCCGCGAGAGCGCTTTGGGCAGAGGCAGCTCCGGCTTCTGTTCCGACCCTGGCACAGATTGTCCAAAGAGACTGCGGCTGCCCCATCCTTGGGGTGTTTAAAGCCAGATTGGACGGSTCTTGGAGCCGTGGAAGGTGTTCCTACACATGGCAGGGGGTGGAACTGAGTGATCTTTAATGTCCTTCCCAGCCCTTAACATTCCACCATTCGTGCTTGGAACCAAAAYGCGTTTGGGGAATGTCTGAGAGCTGTGGAGCAAGGCTTGGCAGGGTCTGTGCCATCTCACCTGGGTTCTGCTTAGCTCGAGTCGTGCCCCTCAGAGGGGCAGAGCTGAGGGTCTGCAGGGCTTTTTCAGTTGGGAAGGGTGGGTTTGCCTCGGGTGGTTCCCGAGGGACGTGCATTACAAATCTGCTGAGTTGGAAGGGACCCACAGCGGTCATCAAATCCCACTTTCGGTCCTGCACAGGACACCACAACAGTCCCACCCCGTGCCTGGGAGCGTTGTCCAAATGTTCCTGAGCTCTGGCAGCCTTGAGGCYGTGCCTGTTCCCTGGGGAGGTTGTTCAGTGCCCAGCGACCCTCTGGGGGAAGAATTTTCCTGATATTCAACCTAAATCTCCCCTGAGACAGCTCCAGCTGTTCCCTCGGGAGGGACTGAGGAACTGAGGGAAGGTGAAATGAAGCCCTGAGATCTCCCCTCAGTCTTCTCCAGCTGAACAGACCAAGTACCATAAGCTGTTCCTTGTGTGGTCTCTTCAGACCCTTCCCCACCCTTTTGTCCCCTCCAAGTGTCGATGTCACTTGCTTGGCAGCAAATGTGAGGCATTTTTTTTGGGGACCTGCTCTCTGGCTGTTTCCATCACTGGTGCACAGGGACTTTGGGGATATCCAGGGCTTCATTTCACCTTCCCTCAGTTCTCCTTGGTGCTGCTTCCCTCCTTCCTGGGGAGCTTAAAGAGAGAAGGTGCCAAAGCTGTTCCTGGAGCTGTAGAGGCGGGTGTGAAGAAGGGATATGAACCTAGGAAAGAGAAACACAGGGCAAGCACAGCCCTATGTTCTCATCCTGTCCTGTGGAGCTCTGGGATTTCTCAGAGGTTTCTCCCCTCTCTCTCAGACCCTCCTGCACTCTCACATACATTTCTGGTGCTCTGAATGTCCCTGAGTGTCCCTCTGCTGGCTGGGACACAGGTCCCTGTCCCCCTGGTTGGGCAAAGGTGGCCTCCCTGCTCTGACCTGCTTCCTGCCCCATGCAGCTGCTCACGCAGCCCCTGTCCCCATGGGGTGCCTCTCAGGGTCCCCGCTGTCCCCATGAATGCCTCACAGGTTCCCTGCTGTCCCCAGGGGTGCCTGTCAGGATCGCTGCTGTCCCCAGGACTGCTCACAGGATCTCTGCTGTCCCCACGAGTGCCTGTCAGGATCCCCACTGTCCCCAGGAATGCTCACAGGCTCCCTGCTGTCCCAAGGAATGCTCACAGGGTCCCCACTGTCCCCAGGGGTGCCTGTCAGGATCCCCACTGTTCCCATGGGTGTCTCACAGGGTCCTAGCTCATCCTTGGGGTGCCCTCACGGACCCTGCTGTCCCCAGGACTACTCACAGGGTCCCTGCTGTCCCCAGGAGTGCTCACAGGGTCCCCGCTGTCCCCTGCGGTGTCTGTCAAGATCCCCACTGTCCCCAGGGGTGTCTTCGGGATCCCCACTGTCCCCAGGAGTGCTCACAGGGTCCCCACTGTCCCCAGGGGTTCCTCGCAGGATCCCTTCTGTTCTCATGGGTGCCTCACAGGATCCCCACAGTACCCAGGAGTACTCACAGGGTTCCTGCTGTCCCCAGGAGTGCTCACAGAGTCCCTGCTGTCCCCAGGAGTGCTCACAGAGTCCCTGCCGTCCCAGGAGTGCTCACAGGGTCCCCAGCAGTGCCTCACAGGATCCCTACTGTCCCGAGCAGTGCTTACAGGGTCCCTGCTGTCCCCAGGAGTGCTCTCAGGGTCCCTGCTGTCCCCTGGGGTGCTCCCACGGACCCTGCTGTCCCCATAGGTGCCTCACAGGGTCCCTGCTGTCCCCAGGGATTCCTCTCAGGATCCCCACTGTCCCCAGGAGTGCTCACAGGGTCCCTGCTGTCCCCAGGGGTGTCTGTCAGTATCCCCCCTGTCCCCAGCAGTGCTGACAGTCCCCGCTGTCCCCGCAGATGCCGCACTCCCGAAGGTACCGCTCGTCGGAGCGCAGCAGCCGCGGCAGTTACCACGAGCGCTACCGGAGCCGCAAGCACAAGCGGCGGCGGACACGGTCACGGTCGAGCAGCAGCGAGCGGGACCGGCGGCACCGGCGGGAGGACAGCTACCACGTCCGATCCCGGAGGTGAGGGGGCTCAGAAACTGGGAGGTGCTGGGTTTGGAGGGACCTTGGGGTCACCCAGAGCAGGTGACAAAGGGTTTGGGATGTCTCCAGGTGGGTTTGGGATGTCTCCAGGTGGATTTGGGATGTCTCCAGGCAGGTTTGGGATTTCTCCAGAGAGGGAGGCTCCATGATCGCTCTGTGGAGCTTTTCCAGAGCTCTGCCACCATCCATGGCAAGAATTTCTTCCTTGTGTTGAGGTGGAACTTAGTTTATGGTTGTTACCCCCCAGTCTGTCTCTGGGCACCACTGAACAGAGTCTGGCACCATCCTGACACCTGCCTTGGAGATGTTAATATGMAATTCKGGGRTTTYCTCTCAGTCTTCTCTTCTCYAGACTAACCACACCCAGCTCCCACAGTCTCTGCTCATTAAGAGATGCTGCAGTCCCTKAATCACGGSCTGGTCAGCTGTGCTCACTCAATTCTGAGTGGCCTGRGCCTGCTCTGAGCTGTCACCCAACCCCCTTGCTCTCCTCTCAGGGAAATTTCCCTGTCTGACCACCCAGGAGCMCTTCTGGCAGTCCCACTCCACATCTGAGTTGGGACTGTGTCCCCTTCACAGTGGCAGCTCCAGTGACCCAGTGSGTGCCCTGTTTGACTCCCCACACTCCCAGTCAGACCAGTTTCCTCACTGGCTCAGCCCAGGTTTCCCACAGCAGAGTCTCAGACGTCTCAGTGCTTAAAATAATTTAATTTTGGTGCAATAACTAACAGCTAAAGCTGGTGGCTCTCAGGGGGGCCCTGAGCAAAGGACCCACTTTGTTGAGCTTTTATTCCTTCACAGCCTCAGCACATGAAGATCTGGGGTCCTC
>NW_026623978.1:200622-216526 GCF_030028575.1 Malurus melanocephalus | reverse complement strand
TACCCAGTTACGACGACCACTCTGCAGACCGGAGGGCCTACGACCGGCGTTACTGTGACAGCTACMGGCGCAACGACTACAGCCGCGAGCGGGGCGACGCCTACTACGAGCCYGAGTACCGCCATTCCTACGAGTACCGGCGCTCCCGGGACCGCGAGGGCAGCTACCGGAGCTGCAAAAGCAGCCGGCGTAAGCACAGGCGGAGGCGGCGCCGCAGCCGGTCCTTTAGCCGCTCCTCATCGGTGAGTATCGTGCTGTGYTGCGCCTGCCCTGTAACCTTTCTCTCCCAGGTGCCGAGCTGGGTAAGTAGAAAACTCACTTTCTAACGCTCTCTCGGACTCGGCTTGAACTGTGTGTGKTAGAGAAGTTTTGGTGCAGAGCGTTCCTGCCCACGTCCCTCTGCGCCGGCRCGGCGCTGTGCCAGCTGGGCACGGGTGGCTGTGCCGCTCTCTCAGTGTTACCCGCTCATGTAGGAAGCTGGCGGGTCCCCAGGGTGGTGCTGCAGCTCTTCCTCTTTGGTGATGCTCACGGAGAGCTGTGTAGGAGCCCCAGGCAGGCAGGATTTGTGCGAGGCTCCAACAGCCAGCGCTCAGCTGGTCCCAGTCCYGGAGAGCCTGTGGCAGGTGGCTTGCCCGCTGTTTCTGGATCAGGCTGTGGCAGGAAGCCCCTGGCTCTGAGGGTGAGAACCTGCCCCAGAGCAGGATCCTCCTGGGTGGGCCCAGCTGATGTGGGGTGTCGTGTGAGGGGCTTTGCGGAGGAGCAGAGCTTTCGGACCACTCAGCTCAGGTGGAGGCAGAACCATCCCAGGCTCTTCCTGGCAGCGTCCCTGGCTTTCTCTTCTTGTCTGTTCTGCTGTTCACCTTCCACTTCTGTTAGACCCCAGACACGTTCTCTGCTCTGTGTGTGGAGCTCTCAGTGTTGTCTGGTCTGTTCTGGCTCTGTGTCCAGGGAGGGGATTGGGGGCTGGATTTGGGTCCCAAGTCTGCTGGCCGGTTGTTCCCAGGTATGGGCATACTTAGCTGAGGAACCGAAGGCAGGAATTTTTCTCTTCTCTGGCATAAACCTCTTATCTGCCTCATCCCAGGCTGTCCCTGTTCCCTGTTGGGCTCTGCTTTTCTTCTGGAAGTTAGTCCTTCCAGGATCAGCCTCTTCGGGGGAGGGTCTAGGAAGAAGTGTCTGTCTTTCCCCTGAAGTCACTGCAAACTCTCAGTTTTTGGATGGATCATTTATCTAGAGCTGCTTCTGAAATCTCGGAATTCATCTTTCCCTGAGTGTCGGGGCTGGGGGAAGCTGTGTGGGCGGTTATTGGAGTGGGATGGGGGTGCCTGTGGGGGCARCCTGGGCTTGTGCAGGACCTCCCGGCACCTGCCTCCTGCTGCCCTTGCTCTGTGGTGGCCGTGGGGCTACCAGGAGCCCCTTCCCGTGGCCTCTGGCCCTTGGCGTGCTCAGGCAGTCCCCAGGACCCCAAGGCCTGTGCTGTTCCTCTCTGAGCCCCCGTGGGAGCGAGAGCAGCCGGCTCCTTCCATGCCCCTCAGCCCCCTCACTCCGACAGCTCTGCTCTCACACTGGTTCGGGTTGGGGCTGTTTGTAGGTTCTTTTTTTTCTTATTTTTTTTCTTATTTTTTTTTTTCCTTTTTTTTTTTTTTTTTTGCTACAACGAAAAGCAAACTGTTTTTTTCTTTTCTGAGCTAGTGTGTTGTATCTTGACATGTTCCCTTGCAATATCCCTATCGTTATATATTCCTCTGTGCCGTATGAATTGGCTGGGAATCTCCTCCTGCAACCCCTCCTCAAACAACCATGTGAATTTCCAAACCAACCAATGCGTGACGCTGGCTGCTGCGCTGGTTTGAAAATCTGATTGGTGAATGATGAATTCCCTGTCTGCCTGGGCCAGCAGCGGAGTCGACAGAGCAGCAGAAGGGCCAAGAGTGTGGAGGACGACGACGAGGGGCATCTGATCTATCGCGTCGGCGACTGGCTACAAGAAAGATGTACAGCCAAATCGTAACATAATTTAGCTCTCTAGTTAAGCTCCCATCGCAGTCGCAGATCTGTCTTATCTTTCTGTTTCATTTTATTTTCATTGTTTATTAAAGAGAAACCCTCTCCTTTTCCTTCCCCTTTTGTTAAAGCTACGTTTATATTGTGTATTGTTACTGAAGTGCCAGGGAATTAGGGCAGCTGCCTTGTGCAGCCGGTGTCAGCCTTCCGCTGCTCCGGTCTCTCCAGCTGTGTGCAGGTTAGGTGTTGCAATGCATTCTCCTCTGCCCTGTGTATCRCTGCAGCCAGGTCCTGCTCCCTCTCTCAGTTCCTTCCCTTTCCTTCTCTCCCTCCCAGATGAGATTATCAGCACCTTGGGGGAAGGCACGTTCGGCAGAGTGGTGCAGTGCATGGATCACCGGAGGTACGTGGGGAAAGGAGAGATGACAGCTGGCAGTGGAGCTTTTTGGGTGTAACGTGGGTGCCTGGGGGTGAAAAATCAATCTTTTGGTTTCCACTATCCTCTGCTGCTTTGGGCACTCKCCCTCTTGGGTCGCCCATGTGCTGGGGGAAGCTTCAGGGCTGTTTAGGAAGGGAAGTGGCACAGCTTTGGTGGTCACCCCTTAATAASCTGCTCAAGCAAGGGTTTGTCAGGCTGGTCAGAAGGTCCCTTTCACAGGATACAACCCCTCTGGTCCCCTCAGGGCTCACCTTGTGCTTTCTTCCTGTTTCTTCCCCAGGGGTGGTGCACGTGTTGCTCTGAAAATCATCAAAAACGTCGAGAAATACAAAGAAGCTGCTCGGCTGGAAATCAACGTGCTGGAGAAAATCAACGAGAAGGATCCTGAGAACACCAAGTGAGTGTGCTCTTGGTATAGAGCAGGAAGGGCTTGTTTCAGATTGGGGTGGAAGAGGTGATTGGTGTTGTGTGGTTGAACGTGATCCTGGATAGTTTTGGAGGCATCTGTGGGATAGGGACTGAGCAGGGAAAGGAGGAGCCTGGTGACAAAGCCGAGCTCTGCCTTCAGAGCTGTTCCYAACTGGAATGTTTCTGTCAGTCTCTGCGTCAGGATGTTTGACTGGTTTGACTACCACGGCCACATGTGCATCTCCTTYGAGCTGCTGGGGCTCAGCACCTTCGATTTCCTGAAGGACAACAACTACCTGCCTTACCCCATCCACCAAGTACGGCACATGGCCTTCCAGGTGTGCCAGGCTGTCAAATGTAAGTGTTCTCTGTTCCTCTCCCCCTGCACTGGGCTGACCTGGGGAGGGGCCAAGCAGGTTGAAGTTTGGCAACTGGTGGCCCAGAGCAACAAGTTTTTGCTGTGGTTCTGAGGCTGAGCCTTYCTGCCCCTGTGGGAATGAATCCTCTTCATTTTCTGATGCTTGTGGGCTGGCAAGTAGCTCAGAGCACTCCAGCATCCACCCCCTGCACCTTCTGGCGATCAATACCATAAATCTTTGTGCTTCTACTGAAGCATYGTGGCCTGGGCTCTGCCTGGCAGGTCACACCCAGGTTGAAATGTGAGCTAAACTGGTGCCAKTGTGAGCAAACTGAACCCAGTGATGGCTTTTTTKGGGTGTGCAGCCTTGCTCTGTTTCTGTCCCCTCACCCTGACTCTCTTGGCTCCCTCAGTTCTGCACGACAATAAACTCACCCACACTGACCTCAAGCCGGAGAACATCCTCTTTGTGAACTCTGACTACGAGCTCTCCTACAACCTGGAAAAGGTAACCACTGCCTCCACTTGGGTGTCCTTTTGGATTCTTGGTGTCCCTGACCTTATCAGAGGAGTCAGACCCAGCCCCAGGGGATGTGGGCTCTGTGCAGTCCATCAAGGCCTTGCAGTACTCAGGCAGTGCTGGGTGAGCCATGGGCACCCCAGGTGTAGCTGGCTGGTGGTGGGAACTTGTTTGGGGCAGAGCTGGGGACCCCCAAAGCTTTCCCCTGCTGTGGAAAAGACCTTTAAAGCTCTCAGCTTTGTGAGGAAGGGGCTGGAGCTCGCGGGTGATGGATCCCATTCTCCCCCACGCAGAAGCGGGACGAGCGGAGCGTGAAGAGCACGGCCATCAGGGTGGTGGATTTTGGCAGTGCCACGTTTGACCACGAGCATCACAGCACAATTGTCTCCACCAGGCACTACCGGGCCCCTGAAGTCATCCTGGGTAGGTGGCACTGGGTCTCTGCCAGGGCAGTTGTGCCCCTTGATGGCACTGGGTGCTCCCCACTGGGCTGGGAAGTGTTTGGGGTTCCACATCCTGTCCTGGGTTTGCCCTGGGAGATGGGAAGTGCTTTATTTAACACCTCTGCAGTGCTGTTTATTGTGAAGGCCGTAGTTGTGGCCATGTTGTCATTGTGGGGTTGTTCAGCCTGGAGAAAAGGAGGTTCAAGGGGGAACCTCTGGCTCTTCACCACTCCCTGATAGGAGGGTGGTGCCACATGGGGTCAGGCTCTGCTCTCAGGGAACTTGGGCAGGACAAGAGGAAACAGCCCCAAGTTGTGCCAGGGGATATCCAGATTGGACATTGGGAGGATTTTTTTTCCTGGAAAGGGCTGTCAGGCATTAGAAGGGACTGCCCCGGGAAGTGGTGGAATCCCCATCCCTGGAAGTGTCCAAGGAATGCCTGAATGTGGCACTGAGTGCCCTGGTCTGGGTAACTCTGGGTAACAAGGTGGGGATTGGTCCCAGGTTGGAGTTGGTGATCTTAAAGGTCTTTTCCAACCTTGATGATTCCATGATTATCAGCTGATGTTTGGCATTGCTGCCAACAGTGCCCCAGCAGCCTGGCTGGGATGGAAAAAAAAAAACCACAAAAAAACCCCAAAAAAACCAACAACCAAAAATCCCACCAACTGTTTTTTCAGTTTTTTCTTTTTAGAAGGAAGAGTGATTTGGATTCTTGGGCTGTAACTGGATCATTTATTTAAAAAAAACCCTTGTTTTTCAGAGCTTGGCTGGAGCCAGCCATGTGATGTGTGGAGCATTGGCTGCATCATCTTTGAGTATTATGTGGGTTTCACCTTGTTCCAGGTGAGAACTGTGTTGTGTGGCTACTTCCCAAATGGTGAGAGGATKCTKGRTGCTCCCCAGCACAGCTCARAGCCCCTGGGACTGATGGGGGTCCCTCAATCCCTGCARCATTTAGAGACAGCCGAGGTGTTGGCCAGATGGTTCTGGGTGGGGGAATACCCAGGGGTGAGGACAGAACCTCTGGAATGTTCCATGCCTTCCCTTGACATTTCTCTCTCTCAGACACACGACAACCGGGAGCACCTGGCCATGATGGAGAGGATCCTGGGGCCAATTCCTTCTCGGATGGTCCGCAAGACAAGGTGAGCGAGGCCAGCTGGGCAGTGCAGGTTTGCCAGCCCTCCCTGCTCCACAGGCAGTGGTTTTCCCTGAGGGATCACATTTTGGAGGGGCTGGCACCTTGCAGGGTGAGTTGTGCTCACGTGTGACCTGCTCCTGCCTGTTTTTGTGACAGGAAACAGAAATATTTCTACCAYGGCCGCCTGGATTGGGACGAGAACACCTCAGCTGGACGCTACGTCCGGGAGAACTGCAAACCACTGCGGGTAAGGCAGCTCAGCCCCTCCTCAGATCCTCCTCTGGGTCAGCAAAATGTCAGACCAGCGACTTTCTGAGGGAGCCTTGGCTGTGCCAGGCATAAACCAAGATCAGCAGCCTGAGTTTAATCTGAAGTGGAGYGCATGGAGAGTTCAGAAGGGCCCTGGGGAAGGGAGGGTGTGTAGAAATCTGTCAGTTTTGGATAGAGAAGCACCGAGCTCAGGTCCAGGCTGAGTGATGGTCAGCTCAGGGAACATCCCAGGATAAAGTGTGGCCTTCCTTGAGCCTGACCATCCCCCTCCACCTCACAGCGATACCTGACCTCAGAGGCCGAGGACCATCACCGCCTGTTCGACCTCATCGAGAGCATGCTGGAGTAYGAACCGTCCAAACGTGTCACCCTGRCCGAGGCCCTCAAGCACCCCTTCTTCGACATGCTGGGCATGGAACCCAGCACAAAAATGTGGGACTCGAGCCGGGACATCAGCCGGTGACGCCACAGGTGCCAGYCAGCCCTCGGATTCTAGCCCCCGTGGAGGCCCCGTGTGATTTCTATTCAGACACTTGGTGCTTTTTTTTTTTTATACATGAGATGAACTTCCTTGGACACATGTTTATAAAGCTGTTAATATGTGAGATATTGTAAATAGCCCAGATTCTCTGCCAGCCTCGGGAGCACCACGGCCCCGAGCTGCTGTCGCTGCTGCCGTTTTCGTGAGGTGAGGGGGGCCTGTGTGTCTGTGCTGTAAATACCTCTCGTGTTGCTTTGTCTCCTGTTTCTGCCCCCTCCTCGGTGTAAATACTCCAGGACTCGCAGCTCTCTGTAGCTTCTCTGTTTTCCCTTGTAAGTTATGGAACTGGTGGGACTGCATGGGAATTATTTTTTGGATCAATGTCATAGCCCATCCCCACACCAGAGTTTTATAAGATTTTTGTACAGTCTTTGTGAAAAATAAATATGAAGTGAATAAAGCRCCTGGCCTGGGTTTGGCCTGACAGCAGCTGATCCTGGGGCTGTTCTGCTGTGCTCAGTAGGGGAAAAGAGGGATGAAAGGAACTTTGTGGTCCAGGAGAACAGCTCTATCCACCTGCACGATTCCTCTCAAGCAAACACTGTGCAGGAGCTGCTTTCGGCCCTCAGCTGCAGCTGGACCTGAGTCAATACTGGTGTGATGGGCAGCAAACCAGGGGCTGGCTCCTTCTTCATGCCCTGGGTCCAGTTTTGGGGTGGGAGACAGAAAAAGGGACGATGGGGCCCTCAGAGAGGTKTTTTTTTACCTGAAGAAACCTCTCAGCCTTAGGGTGGAGCGCTGGCTGCTGGAAAGAGGGTGTCAGGAGCCCACATCCAGCTGTTCTACACCCACCCCAGGGCTGTTGATGTCTTTTTGGCTCTGCAGGGAGGCTGGGCCTTGGTTTGGGCTGTTCCCTGGGTATTTCTGGAGCTCTTTCACAGCTGATGGCAGAGGGGAGAGTCACTGCGGTGCGGGTGACAAACCTGCTCTGCTGAACCCTCTGCTGTGGCTCCACCAGGCTGTGCCARCTGTCCTGGCCCTGGCAGGCTCTCRTGGTGCAGAGGGGAAAGGAAAYGTCTGGTTTGAGCTCGAGTGAGTTTGAGGTAGTCTTAGGAAGGGTGACAGTGAGGGATCTCCATGGGCTTGGCATCCTGACTCACTGAGCTTGGGCTGGSAGGCCTCACCTTCCTGCTGTGGCAGCCAGGGCAGACCCTGTCCCACTGCCCGTGTGCCCAGCCCTWCCCTGGGGCTGGAGAAGGATCAGAGTGACCAAATCATACCTGTGGTCTATCTCAGACTGAAAAAAAAAAAAAAAAACAAACCAAATTGACACTGGTGTCCAAAAGCCAAACCCAAGGCTTCTACCTGCCCAGGTGCCACCTGTCTGGGTTGAGGTGGGGGCTCACCTGTGGGGTTTTGTGTCATTTTAAGTCTGTTCGGAGTCTAAAGGATATTTTTAGCAGGCTCTGCTGAGAGCTGGGAGGGGACTGAGGGCAGGGACAGGTGCCTGTCCTGCTCCTGTGATGCTGAGGAATCCCTGCTCGGGAGCGGATCAGTGCGCAGTCCGTGGGCAGCTGGAGAGGATGGATTTGTGGATTCCTATAAATAACCGATACAGGAGACACAAGAGAAATTCCCCAAGTGCTCGTCGTGCCGCGAGTCCTGGCTATGGTGACAACTGCGGGGGTGGCCCCGGCGACCCCATGGATCCCGCCTGGGGGGGCTGCAGGCCCACAGCACCACGGCCCCGGTAAGAGCAGGGAGCTGGGCGGGGGGATGGGGGTGAGGCCTCGGGGGGACCCGCAGGAGGGGCCGCTGTCCCGGTACCTGCGGCTGGGTGGGGCCCCGCAACCGTGGGAGAACCGGGGGGCGATGGGTATCGGGATAGGGGGACCGGGGGGCGATGGGGACTGGGACAGGGACACCGGGGGGTGATGGGGACCGGGAGGGGATGGGCACCGGGACAGGGACACCGGGGGGCGATGGGGACCGGGACAGGGACACCGGGGGGCGATGGGGACCGGGACAGGGACACCGGGGGGTGATGGGTATCGGGATAGGGACACCGGGACAGGGACACCGTGGGGCGATGGGGATCGGGACAGGGACACCGTGGGGCGATGGGGACCGGGACAAGGGACACCGGGGCGCAATGGGGACCGGGACAGGGACACCGGGGGGCGATGGGGACCGGCACAGGGAAAACGGGGGACGATGGTTACCGGGACAGGGACAGGGACAGGGACACCGGGGGACGATGGGCACCGGGCCAGGGACACCGAGGAGGGGGTGGACACCGGGACAGGGACACCGGGGGGCGATGGGGACCGGGACAGGGACACCGGGGGGCGATGGGGACCGGGACAGGGACACCGGGGAGGGGGTGGACACCGGGATAGGGACACCGGGGGGCGATGGGCACCCGTCCCGGTCTCCGCTGTCGTGGGGGGAGCCGTGAGAAAATGGGGGGGAGGGTAACGGGATGCGCCGCACGTGACCCCCCCCTTGGACACGTGGCCGCGTCACGTGCGCGCCCCACCCGCGGCGCGGCCCCGGCGCGTGCGCAGCCGCCCCCTGCGGCGGGGTCTCCCCGATGACGTCACGGCGCGGCGGGACCAATCAGCGGGCGGGAGGGGCGGGGCTCGGTGGCGGCGGCGGCGCCGGTCCCGCGGGTCCCCGCGCGCGCGCGCTCCCGGTCCCGGTCCCGGTCCGGCCATGGCCCAACGCGGCGGCCCCGCCGTGCTCCCGGACAACCCCTTCCAGGACCCCGCCACGCTGCAAACCGGCCCGGTGCTGGACGGATACAACCCGTTCGAGAACGACGCGGTGAGCGGCGGGGCCTGCCCGGACACCGGGGCCTGTCCGAGTACCGGGGCCTGCCTGGGGCACCGAGGCTCCTTCCCGGGTAGCGGAGCCCTCCCCACGGCCGGCGCAGTCTCACCGCTCTCCTCTCCCCCTGCAGCCGCCGCCGCCGTTCCAGACCCCTTCGGTAGCCCCGCCACCACCGGCACCGGCGGCTGCGCAGCCCCCGCGGAAGGCGAGTCCCACCGAGCCCCGCAACTACGGCTCCTATGGCTCGCAGGTACGGGGGAAGGCGCCGCCGGGCCGGGAGGGTACGGGCGGCGGCGGGAGCCCAGGTTTGTGTCCCACTSTCCGCAGGCCTCGGCCGCCGCCGCCACGGCGGAGCTGCTGAAGCGGCAGGAGGAACTCAACCGGAAAGCGGAGGAGCTGGACCGGCGGGAGCGGGAGCTGCAGAACGCGGCCCTGGGCGGTTCGCAAAGTGAGTGGCTGCGGGGCTGGGGAGGGACGGGACCCGCTGCGAGCCTTCCTCGCTCCTCACTGCCTTCCGTCCGCAGCGAGGCTCAACAACTGGCCCCCGCTGCCGTCCTTCTGCCCGGTGAAGCCCTGCTTCTACCAGGACATTCCCGTGGAGATCCCYGCTGACTTCCAGAAGACCGTTACCACCATGTACTACCTCTGGATGGGTGAGAGGAACCTCGGGAACCATGGGAGGAGGTGGAGGAGTGAACATCCTGCTGGGGAAATGGGGATGAACAGGTGGTTCTGGGGGGTTGGGGAGCCCAGCTCGGGCTCCTGAGTGCTGTCCCCTCCCTCAGCCAGCACCATCGCTCTCTTCTTCAACTTCCTGGCCTCGCTCGCCTGGTTCTGCGTGGACCCCTCGTATGGTTCTGGGTTCGGCCTGTCCATCCTCTGGGCTCTGCTCTACACGCCCTGCTCCTTCGTCTGCTGGTATCGGCCCATGTACAAAGCGTTCAGGTGCGTTCCTGTGCCCCATGTCCCTGCTCCAGCTCCTTGGGGCCTCGGGCTCTGCGGGACGTGGGTGTTCCACCCCAAAGTTCCCCATTCCCCCTGCATCTCCTGCTTTCTAAGAAAAGTTTGAGAGCTCTTTTCTGTGGCCTAACCTCGCCGGTCTCTTCCTTCCAGGAGCGACAGTTCCTTCAACTTCTTTGTCTTCTTCTTCGTGTTCTTTGCCCAGAACGTGATGTACGTGCTGCAGGCCATTGGCATCCCAAACTGGGGGTTCAGGTGAGCCACGTGCTGACCCCAAAGAGGCGAGAGGAGGGTGGGGAGGAAGGAACCCGGGGACAGCGGGCTCTTGTTTTGCAGTGGCTGGATCCTGAGCCTGATAGCGCTGCGGACTAACACGGCCGTGGCTGTGATGATGATCCTGGTGTCCCTGTCCTTCACGGCCGTGGCTGTGCTGGGGATCATTATGCTGAAAAAGGTGAGTTTGGATCAAAGCCTGTGGTCAGACCCCTGCATTTGGGGGAGCAGCCCTGACCCCCGCCCTGCTCCCACCCTCCAGATCCACTCTCTGTACCGCCGGACGGGCGCCAGCTTCCAGAAGGCTCAGGAGGAGTTTGCRGCCGGGGTCTTCTCCAACCAGGCCGTGCGCACAGCCGCGGCCAACGCCGCCGCCGGCGCGGCCACCAACGCCTTCCGCGCGCCGTAGCCGTGCGGGCACCTGGCCCTGCCTCCCCGGCGCACGCGGGCTCTTCCCGAGGAAGAGGAAAATCCGAGTTTGCACTTTCCACTGGATCCCCGTGCGTCCGCATCAGCTGTCAGAGGCTGCCTCATCCCAGCTTGGAAGTGCTGGTGCCTGAATTGTCTGCTGCTCTTAACCCCCTTTCCTCACGGACAGAGGCTGTTCTGGTTTGTGCTGGTCCCCTCCCCTCAGCAGACTGGGGGGAGCGGGGTGGGAAGCGCTGCGGCCGAGCCCTGAGCCCACCATTGCCCTTCCAGCAGCAGCTGCTGGGGGTGGGAGCCTCCTCCCGATGGCTGCAACGCCGCTTCCAGGGACTGCAATGGTCACTTGCTTTCCTCTGTGCTCTCCCGTTTCCCTGCCTGGCGATGACACTTGTGCACCCTGGGGTTCGGAGGGGCCCCTTGCCCCCTGTGTGCCCAGGGACCCCCGTGCTCGGCCGAGAATCCCCCTCTCCGTCCTGGGGCTTGCTCCAGCGGGATGGGGATGGGGCTGGTGCTGTCCTCAGCGTGTCCTGTCCTTTTGTTCCCGTCCCTTTCCCTGTCCTCTCCCTCTCTCCAGGCACAGGGACGAGGGGAGCAGGGCAGGGCCGGGCAGCGCTCGGGCAGCTGCTGCCTGTGGGGATCCTGCCTTTAGCCCGTGTGGACCCCAAAGCCAGGCTGGGTGCTGAGGAGCAGCCCCTGGTGTTTACATGGCTCCCCCTTCGCCTTTGGGGAGGGGTGGACAGCTCCTTCCGTCCCCCTCCCCACCCGCTTCAAGGACTGTGACCCCTCGCTCCCCCCAGCACCCTTCACCCAGAGCCTTCACCCTGCTCGGGGGCTGAGCCAGACCCTGTGCGCAGCCCCGTGCCCCCCTTACCTGCCCTCTGTCCCCTGTCCCGGTGTCCCCGGAGATGCCCAGGACAGGTCTCATGCGTTCTGCTTTGCCCCATCTCCTCTCAGATGCTCTCGGTTTGTCCCTGCAGCTCCGGGGCTGGCGAGAGGCTTTGTGCCTTCAGCTGTGGGGGCCGGTGCCCGCCCCGTCCCGCTGCGGCGAGGGCTCCTGCGGGGGTCCCCGCCTCCCCCGCTGCTCCCCCTGTGCTGTCCCCGACCGCCTCCGGGTTTATTTAAGGAATAAATGAAGTTTCACTCTGTTTCCTTCACTGTCTCCGTGCTCTCACCGGCGCCGGGGGGAGCGGCGGGGCCGGGGTCGGTGTCGCAGCTCCCGGGGGCGGTGTGGGTGGACTACAGCTCCCGTCGTGCCGCACAGGGGCGGCCCCGGGGCGGGCGCGGCCGAGCAGCTGCTCCTCAGCGGGGACCGTCCCCGCAGCTCCCGGAGCTCCGGCCTCCAGCTGCGGCCCCGGGCATCCCKGAGGGCGCGGCGGCGGCGATGCTCGGCCGCAGCCTCCCTCCGGCCCGGTGTCCCCGCCCGCCGCTCCGTACGGCGCCGGGGCTGCGGGGCTCGGGGCGGACAGAGCGCCGGTAGCCGCCCGCCCTTACCGCTACCGGCGCCCGCYGCCCGCGGAGGATGCTCCGGTCCGGACCGCGGCTCCCGCCTGCTGCCGCTGCCCCGGGGGCCGCGTCCCGGGCGGCGGCTCTCGGTCCCCGCGGGGCGGGATGATCCCCCGGCGAGGGCCCGGCGCTCCACCGACGGCCAGGGAGGAGGCGGCGGTCCCGGGGCCGCGCTCCGTTGTCGGCCGGCGGCTCTAGGCCGGCCCCGGTGCTCAGGGAGCGGTGAGGCCGGTTCTGTCCTCCGCCGAGCTTCTGGCGGCCCCGGCCCCGCGTGGCCGTGGGCGCTGCCCGAGCCCCCCCCGCCCCGCCCGGGGCAGTGAAGAGCCGCCGTCAGCATCCTCCGGGAGGCGAAAGGTGGAGCCCGGCCCGTTCCCGCAGAGCGGCCGCTCCCGCTGCCCGCGGTCCTGGCGCGGTGCCGCCGGCTGCCCCGGGGCTCCGGGGCCGGCCCCGAGCCACCGCCCGCCGCGGCCATGCCCTCCCCCACCGACTCCAGCCGCTCGCTGACCGGCCGCAGCTCCCGCAGCCTCACCCACCTCCGCCTTCAGCGCACCTGGCTGCAGGTCCTGCTGGTCCTGGGTCTCGTCCAAGCCATCCTGGGCGTCCTCATCGTCACCTTCAGCCTGGTGGCGGCCACCATCACGCCCTCCACCAAAATCCGGCACTCMTGCCCGTCCTGGGCCGGCTTCTCGGTGAGTGTGGGGCCGGGGCGGCGCGGGGAGGGGGCTGCACGGCTCCCCGGGGGCCGAGCTTGCGGCCGGTCCCAAGGGAGGGCAGCCCCGCTGCTCCCCCACCCTCTGCCCGTGGCTGCCGCGGTGCATTGTGGGAGAATCCCAAGGGCTCCCCCAGGGTGACTCTGTGAGGGATGGGGACCCCCGAGGGGTGCGGGGACGCGCTGAGGTTTGCGCTGCGGGCAGGGAGGAAAGCGGGGGCACAGCAGTGACCACAGGGCAGGGACCGGGTAGCGATGGGGGCTCTGCTCTCTCTGCTGGACATTGGGGTGAGGGCAGGAGCCGGGGTCCCCCGCGGTGAATCTCCAGCACGGATCGTGGCCTGGGTTTGCTGCCCAGCCAGAGCAGCCCGCAGTCCCCCGGCCCTGAATCAGCAGTTTCTCCCATCTTGTCGGCGCCAGGGCTGCTCCGACCGCCCTGCTGCTCCTGGGCTGGCTCCAGGCCTGCAGGGGTCGGGGGGCTCTGCCCGCCGCCAGGGGCTGCTCGGGGCCCCAAAGGGGCAGAGCTTCCACCCCGTGCTCACGCCGGGCCTTGCGCCTCCGCAGCTGGCGCTGTCCGGGCTCGTCGGCATCATCTCCTGGAAGCGGCCGCTCACCCTGGTGGTAGGTGTTGGGGGGAYGCCCCTGGGCAGGCGGGGGAGTCCAGGATGGGGGGTTCGAACATCCCCTCGCCCCCGCTCCGCAGCCCTGCGCGGCCGGCAGCCCCTCTCCTCCCGCTGCAGATCGCCTTCTTCACGCTGCTGTCGGTGCTGGGCGTCATGCTGAGCCTCGCCGGCTCCATCCTGTCCTGCCAGAACGCGCAGCTGGTCAAGAGCCTGGAGGCCTGCGAGAGGGTGAGGCTGAGCGGGGGCAGCCCCCGGTGCCCCCCGGGCCTCTCCGCACAGCTCATCCCCGGCTGCGGTGCTCCGGGGAGCTGCACAGCCGGGGTCGAGCCGCGGGTCGCGCTGGTGGCTCTCAGGGGACAGCGCGGCATCCGCAGCTTCCTCACGGTGTTTCCTGTCCCCAGGAGAGGGACTCGTGTGTCTGCTGCCAGGCCCGCTCGGAGCCCCCGCCCGCCTCCTGCAGCCAGCAGAGCGAGATGCTGACCATGTTCCCCAACCCCAACTGCCGGAGCATCCGCGTGGCACTCAAGGTGCACGGYCAGGGGGATACCAGGGCTCCCTGGGAAGCGGCCGCACGCCCGGCCACGCTCTGCGGGCTCCGCAGCTCACCCCACTGCTCCCCAGGATCTCCTCTTCAGCGTCTGCGGCTTGACCATCTTCTCCACCGTCATCTGCACGCTCTCCGCCGTCGTGTGCTGCATCCAGATCTTCTCGCTCGACATTGTCCATGTGGTGAGTCCCAGCTCCGGGCCGGATGGGGCTGGGATGGGTTCTGGGGTGCCAGGAGCTGGTCCCAGCCAGGTGCAGATTAAAGCCCGGGATGCACATCCCTTGCTGGATTCCTGGGCAGGAGGTCTCAGCTCTCCCTTCTCCCTTCTCCCTGCAGCTGGTCCCCCAGCGCTCGAGCTCTGTGACGTTGGAGTGCACGTCCCCACCCGACACCTTTCTGCAGAGCATGATGGACTTCGACGAGTTCGTGCCCCCGGTGCCACCGCCCCCTTATTACCCACCTGAGTACACCTGCAGCTCCGAGACGGATGCGCAGAGGTACCAGCCTGGAGCTGGTGGAGCAGGGGGGGTTTGTGTGTCCCCACGCAGGGCTCGTCCCACCCTGTGCTGCTTTTCTGCTCTTGCCTCCGCAGCATCACCTACAACGGCTCCATGGACAGCCCCGTGCCCCTCTATCCAACCGATTTCCCCCCGTCGTACGAGACCGTGATGGGGCTGCGGGGAGACAGCCAGGTGAGGGCTGCGGGCGAGGGGGACCGGGCAGGGCGGGCTCCTTCTCGGCTGAGCCCTGAGCGCTTTGTCCCTCAGGCCACCCTGTACGACTCGCAGCTGACCGATGGCTCCCACGCCTGCACCTGCGACCGCGTCCCCTCCATCGTGCTCAGCGGAGAAGGTGAGCGCTCCCCCCGGCGTGGGGGACGGGACAGGGACCGTGGCGGCTCCGGCTCTTCCCGGCAGCTCCTCAGCGGCGCCCACCCGCTCCTCTCAGTGTCCATGGACAGCGGCTCGCTGATCATGTCCGAGATCATGGACATCCCCGGGGACAGCAGCCCCTCGGAGGACTCGTGCCTGCTGGAGCTGCAGGGCTCCATGCGCTCCGTGGATTACGTCCTGTTCCGCTCCATCCAGCGCAGCCGCGCCGATTAYTGCCTGAGCGTGGACTGCGTGCAGTGCAGCCACCACGCTCGCAGCCCCACGCTGGGCTTGCAGGGCCCCTTCGAGGAGACACCCCAACCCCGCGTGCGGGGAGAGCGATCCTACTCGTGCTCCACGGCGGAGCCCGGCCACGACGGCATCCTGGCCGGGGGAGCCGTCACCCACAGCTGCAACCGGCTGGCGGGGCTGGCGCGCTGCGCCGGGCCCTGCTTCCCCGAGGTGCGGCTCAAGGACAAGGGCTCCTCGCTGCAGGGACGCGGGGGTGGCCGCCCCGCCGAGCCCGGTCGCCCCGGCCAGCCCCGGCGCAACAGCGAGACCTCCTGCCCGTCGTCGCCGGCCCCGGGGCTGGCCCCGCGCCCGCTGCTGAGGTCACACAGTGACCCCGGTGTCCCGATGGCCAGCCACGCTGGTAGGTGACGGTGACCGGCGGGAGGGGATGGGGATGTTCTGCAGCCGGGATGTGCTGCAGGGTTTGGCTGCACAGATGGGATTAGAGGCGKTCTGGGGAGGAACGGGGGGAGAAGGGGAGGTCTGCTGGGCTGGGAGCTGGGTGGTGACAGGGGGCTGTGGTGCCTGGGCTCGGCACAGCCCAAACCTGAGGGCTCTCTCTGCTCCCAGCAGATTTCAGGGAAGTACTTTATACCAAAGCATTGGAGGACACCGTGTCCGACTCCTCCGCTGATACAGGTGAGGGCACTGGGATGCACTGGGATAGAAAGGGGGCTTGGGAAGGGGTCTGTGACCCTTTGAGGACCGGGCTCACTGTGCTGGGGCTGGGACAAATGGGACCCACAGTGGGACTGCTCCTGCTGACCARGGATGGGAGACAGCAGGACCCCAGGCCTGTGG
>NW_026623978.1:196559-198497 GCF_030028575.1 Malurus melanocephalus | reverse complement strand
CACGGGTGCCATGGGTAGGGGTGTAATGGGAAGGCGAGTCACGGGCAGGGGGGGTCACCGGGCAGGGGGGTCATGGATAGAGGAGTCAGGAGATGGGCAGGGGTGTCACAGGCAAGGGGGTCATGGGCAGGGGTGTCATGGGTAGGGGTGTCATGGGCAGGGGGCTCATGGATAGAGGAGTCAGGAGATGGGCAGGGGTGTCACAGGCAGGGGTTTCATGTGCATGGGTGTCACGGGCAGGGAGCTTATGGTCTGGGATGCCACGGGCAGGGGTGCTATGGGCAGGAATGTCACAGACAGGGCTGCAGCCTGTCCCCACGTGTTGCAGGTCCCCTGGAGCGCCTGGCCKGGTGCGGAGCGGCCCCATGAAGGAATCCACCTGCAGAGCTGCGGGGACCTGAGCTCCACCTCGTCCCTGCGCCGGCTCCTGTCRGCGCGCCGGCTGGAGCGCAGCCGGCCCCGGAGCCTCAGCGGGGCCTGCAAGGAGAGCGCGCTCTGAACCTCTGCGGGGACCCTCTGTGGGGACCCTACAGGGGGACCCTCCCTGGGGACCCTCCGCAGGGACCCTGTGGTGCCCCGGCGTGGAGAGGGTGCCCCGCTCTGGGCCCWGCCCTGGACATTGCTCGGACATTGCTGCTGCCCCGGTGGGGCCGGGCCCCGCGCCGCTGCCCCGGGGGCTCTGCCAGGTCCCTTCCCCACACGGGGTCGGGGCGAGGGGCTGGTCCCCTGGGTGTCTGCTGGGGGGCCGGGACGGCCGTGCCTGTCCCCTGCCCCGTCTGGGATGGCTATGCCTGTTCCTTGCCCTGTCCCTCGTTCTGGGCATGCCTGTCCCTTGCCCTGTCCCCTGTGCCAGCTGTGCCTATTCCCTGGGATGGCCACGCCTGTCCCCTGCCCTGTCCCATGTTCTGGCTGTGCCTGACCCACACACCGGCCATACCCTGTGCCCTGTGCCAGCCGTGCCTGTACCCTGGCATGGTTGTGACTGTCCCCTGTGCCGGCTGTGCCTGTGCCCTGGGACAGCCATGCCTGTCCCCTGCCCTGCCCCTGCACTGGCCGTGCCTGTCCTCTGCCCTGTTCTTTCGGCTGGTTATTCTGGCTTGGTCCCCGGTCCCCTGTGCCAGCCGTGCCTGGACCTTGCCTGTCCCCTGACCTGTCCCTTGCGCTGGCCTGGTCCCCGGTCCCCTGTGCCAGCCGTGCCCATACCCCAGAACTGCCATGCCTGTCCCTTGCCCTGTGCCCTGAGCTGGCTATGCCTGTCCCCTCTCCAGCCCCTCCGCCCCGCCCCGTCCGGTGCCGGTCCCGGTGCCGGTGCCCCGCGCTGGCCGTGCCTGTTCCTCCCCTCCCCGCCCGGCTGCGCCCGGGCCGCGCTGCGGGGCCGGTCCCGCGGCCACTGCCCCTCGCTACGGACCGAATAAAGGTGGTCGCCACCGCCCACGAGCCCGATGTCACGGGGCGGGCGGGACGGGACGGGGCGGGGCGGGGCGGGCCGTCAGCTGATCGGTCACGGGGTGCCGGGTGCCGGTTTCCCGGTGGTGGCTCCGCGGGACTGGGCAGCCGGTGCGGCGGGGAGGCAGCGGGGGTGGGGATCGGCACCGGGACAGGCACCGGCACCGGCACCGGCTGCACATCCCGGGGAGGCGCGGGGGGGAAGCGACCCTGCACCCGTGCGGTTGCCCCCGGTTCGCGGTTCCGGTACCGGCGCGGGGGAAGGGCCGGGGCCAGGCCCGCCCAGAATCGGTGTCGCTCCTGCACCGATTGGTGTGGGCGGGACGGGAGGCCCSGGTGCCCTTAAAGGCGAGGCCAGCGGCGGAGCCGGTGCTGCCGGGCCGGCTCCGAGCGTACCGGGAGCGGCGGGGCCATGGGGGCCGTCGGTGCCCTGTGCTGGCGGCTGCTGCTGCTGGCGCTGCTGGCCGTGCACCGGGCCGCAGGTGAGCGGGG
>NW_026623978.1:190013-195466 GCF_030028575.1 Malurus melanocephalus | reverse complement strand
TTCTCTGAGGAAGGTGAGGGCATCGGGGAGGTGACAGGGACCACGGGGCACGGCAGGTCTCGGGGGACCTCACATCCTGCTGTGTCTGGCAGGGCTGGAGTACAACCTCATCCGGCTCCCCATGGCCAGCTGCGACTTCTCCCTGCACGCCTACACCTACGATGACGTCCCCTACGACTACGAGCTCGCCCACTTCAGCCTGCGGGACGAGGACACCAAGCTGAAGGCGAGCGCTGGGAGGGAGCAGGGTGGTGTGTAGGGTCACAGGGGCTGAGCTGAGCTGGCCCCTCTGTCCCTTCCCGCAGATCCCCCTCCTGCACAGAGCCTCGGCCATGAGCAAGCAGCCRCTGTCGCTGTACGCCAGCCCCTGGACCTCGCCCACCTGGCTGAAGACCAGCGAGTCCTACGTGGGCAAGGGGACACTGAAGGGGGAGGCGGGGGACAGGTACCACAAGACCTGGGCCAACTACTTCATCCGGTGAGGAGCGGCCGGGACAGGGGGCGATCCTGGGGATGACACTGGGGACTCCTCATGGCTCACCCCTTCCCCTCACACCTGCAGGTTCCTGGATGAATACGCCAAGCACAACCTGACCTTCTGGGCAGTGACRGCRGAGAACGAGCCCACGGCCGGGCTSATCAACAACTACCCCTTCCAGTGCYTGGGCTTCACGGCCGAGCAGCAGCGCGATTTCATCGCCCAGGACCTGGGCCCGGCGCTGGCCAACAGCTCCCACCGCCACGTCCAGCTCATCATCCTSGAYGACAACCGGCTGCACCTCCCGCACTGGGCCAAAGTGGTGAGTGTGGCAGGGGATGGGTCAGGACGGTGACCAGGGCATGGCCTCTGTCCCTGGGGCTGCTCCGTCCTGTGGCTCTGCCCCACGGGACTGACTCCTGTCCCTGCCAGGTCCTGGAGGAYGAGAGGGCAGCTCGCTACGTCCACGGCATCGGCATCCACTGGTACCTGGACTTCATCGGTCCCATCCAGGACACGGTGCTGCCCACTCACGAGCTCTTCCCTGACTACTTCATCCTGGCCACGGAGGCGTGCATCGGCGCCCATTTCTGGGAGCGGGATGTGATCCTGGGCTGCTGGGAGCGGGGMAACCAGTACAGCCACAGCATCCTGACGGTGAGGCCCCTGTGCCACCCCGTGGGCCCCGGGGAGGGCTGCTCCCTGTCCCCTCAGCACCCACTCCTCGGGCAGGCAGCTGAGCTGTCCTGTTGCAGAATCTGAACCACTTTGTGGCCGGCTGGACCGACTGGAACCTGGCCCTGGACTTGGAGGGGGGCCCCAACTGGGTTAAAAACTACGTGGACAGCCCGATCATTGTGGACAGCAGCGAAGGAATCTTCTACAAACAGCCCATGTTCTACCACATGGGGCATTTCAGGTGGGTTGGAGCTGCCTGGGCTGCGGTGGCAGCTCATCCTGAGAGGAGCAGAGYGGATTTGGCATGAGGGGAACTCTGTGGGGTCTGACTCCCTCASCGGGGTTGCCTCTTGCTCCTGTCTGTGCAGTAAGTTCATCCCCGAGGGCTCCCAGCGCGTGGGGCTCTCTGCCTCCAAGGAGTCCAAGAAGACGGCGCTGGAGTACACGGCTTTYGTGCGGCCCGACGGGGCTGTGGTGGTGGTGGTTCTGAACCGGTGAGTGGCACAGCCCGGCCCCCCAGTCCCCATGGGACCCCTGTGTAGGGTCCTGTGTAGGACCCCTGTGTGGGATTCCCTGTGTGGGACCCCCATCCTGCCACCTCGACCACATGGKATTCCCTGTGTGGGACCCCCRTTTCTGCCACCCCCACCATGTGGGATTCCTTGTGAGGGACCCCCATCCTGCCACCCTGACTGCATGGGACCCCCTGTATGCCACCCTCACCGTGTGAGACCCCTGTCCTGCCACCCACCCCGTGCAGGATCCCCCTCCTGTGACCCCTCCCTGTGTGGGACCCCCGTCCTGTCACTTCCCCCTGTGTGGGACCCGGTGTGTGTGACTCCATCCTGCCACCCCCTCTGTGTGGGGACCCCTGTCCTGCCACCCTTCCCTGTGTGGGACCCCCATTCTGCCACCCTTCCCTGTGTGGAACCCCCATTCTGCCACCCCCATCCTGCCACCCGTTCCTGTGTGGAACCCCCATTCTGCCACCCTCATCCTGCTACTCTTCCCTGTGTGTGACCCCCATCCTGCCACCCTTTCCTGTGTGTGACCCCGATCCTGCCACCCCCATCCTGCCACCCTTTCCTGTGTGGGATCCCCATCCTGCCACCCTTCCCTGTGTGTGACCCCCATCCTGCCACCCCCCGTGGGGTACCCCACCCCGCTGTGCGGTGGCTGGGTGCCGCAGATGTGACCACCCTGCTCTCGCCCCCCAGCTCCCCGCAGGACATCARCTTCGGGCTGGCCGACACCGTGGGCCTCATAGCGGCCGTGGCTCCGGCCAACTCCATCCAGACCTACCTGTGGCGGCGGCAGTGACGGGGCCGGGACGCCCATGGCCGGCCAGGGGCCGGACGCAGCCGAGCCGGACRCGCAGCCCCAGCTGCCCGCGGGCTCGGGCCGGGGCGCACGGGGGAGGCGGCTCAGCGGGGCCGAGTGCTCGGAGCGCTCCCCGGAGACRCCGTGCGAGTGCAGGAGGGCCGGGGGGCAGCGATGTCCCTCAGGGTGGAGACCCCACAGGCTGCGAGCGCCGTGTTGTGCTGGTCTGACATTAAACACGGATGCTGCCTTGATGTCTGCGGCTGGAAAAGAAACGTCCGGGTCCCTCCCCTGCTCCTGGGCACCGTGGCTGGGTGCCACCCCGGCATGGAGCCTGCTGGAGCCTGGAGAGCAGTGCAGAGWGCCCGGAGTCTCATGGGGCAGCCCYTCTCCCTKCTCSCTCTGCCCACCCCACCTCACCTCACCCTGCRGGGAGATGCTCCAGACACGGGGCTGCTCCCAGCTCCAAGCGTGCGCCGCCTGGCTGRGGCTGAGCAGAGCCTGGGTGCTCTCCTGCTGCGTTTGGGATCGGGTTTTAGGACCGAGAAARTGGCTCAGGATTCACCCTGAATGCCGATGCTGTGGGTGCTGCATCGCGAGCGGGGACAAAACACTTGATGGAAGGGCTGAGTGGACATTGYGGCCAAGCTTCATCTTTCTGTGCTTTTCCTGCCGAGCTGAAGCCACTCACAGCCCAGAGGGGTCACATCTCCCCCAGACCGAGGCCCCTGAGGCCAGGGCCAGCTCCAGGAGCGTCRCCGCATGCGGGGCTTGGGGTCCCAGGGCAGTGCCAGCTGCTCCTGGGGGGCTTTTCCAGGATAAGAACACTGCTCAGGCTGCAGCRACCCTGCCTGGAGCCGCTGTGGGATCGGGGCCGAGGGGTYCCCRCTGTGGTGAGGARGATGGGGCTCAGCACCCACCACARAGCTGGRRCGGCTTGAGCAAGTGTGGGCAGCGCCGCGAGTGGGTGCTGAGTGTGGGCGCACCCAGGAAGGAGGGCGGGGAGCTGGCAGGGCGTGGGAGCAGGAGATTAGGGCAGGGAGGTCATGATTTCAGGGCGAGGAGGGCTGAGCCGCGCAGGCGGGAGGTGCCCGCGGGTGCTGTCAGGACTGACAGCCGCGATCCTGCGTGGGCTGGCCACGGCCCGGGCGCGGTCACTGAGTGCCAGTGTCACCCTGGGACACTGCCACGCCACGGTTCCCACAGGGACGCTGCTCCCGGGGGACCCCGCAACGCTTGGGGGTGCTGCCGGAGCCCTGGGGAGAGCGCCCTGCTCCTGCCCCGAGGCTGTTGGTGTTTGTCCACAAGAGGGAAATGTTTCTCCAGGATCATCGCCGCGGCGGGTCCCGCTGCAGGCCGGCACCGTGCTCCCGTCACCCCGCTGCCCGCGTCCCCATCCCGCTGCAGGGCTGCTCCTCCACCTGCTCCTCGCTTACCTGCGCTGCTGGCCGGATGCTGAATCAGCCCGGTCCACGTGCCCTCGTCCCTGCGCTCGGCTCGGAGCTGAAGGACGGACTGGCTCCGGCAAGAGATGGAGCGGGGGCGAAGCCTCCGACGTCGCTGGGCTTGGCTCATTAATTCTTGTGCAAAGCTTTGGCTCGTTTGGGGCTCGCGGTGGCCGGAGCTGCTGTGGGGTCCGGCAGCAGSTGGCCTGGAGCCAGTGGTCACCCCAAGGACTGTGTCCCCGCGTGCTCCACTGCTGGGAAAGAGCTGCTGTGATGCCGCGCTGAGGCTCTTTGACATCGTTTGTGGAATCGTGATGCCCATAAAGGTGGCTCAGCCCCGCTCCATGTCCTCTGGGTCCGCATCCACACCATCCTGTCCAAAGACAAAATTCATCCCCCATTTCCTCCAACGGCTCCTTGACCTCCCCATTCTTGRCCCTGGCCCCGAATGAACCCACCTGTGCACTGCAAAGGGCGGTCACACGATGCCACCAGGCTCCTGCGACCCCCGCCAGCTCCCCACATTTAGAGATCGGCTGCAAAAAGCGGCTCTGGGGGCTTGGTGGGGCTGCCCAGTATCTCCCGTGCCARTGGTTCCATGAAAGGCGTTGCCCAGTCCCTGGGTCTCACTTTTCCTGCTCAGCAGGACGCCCTTATCAGCTGCTCTTGATAGGGATGAGCTCCAGCAGCCTCCGCAGTGTTTTTGCTTCCGAGAGCTGTGGGCCCTGAGCCAGCTGGGGCCTGTGGCCGGCTGGGGGGGCAGGAAGAACTGGACCTTGGAACGCAAAAGGGTGAGCGGGGGCATCCTGGAGGGTTGGAAGCGCGCTCGGAGGCGGCCGGTTGCCGTAGGACCTATTAATCCCTCCCCAAAATTGGGGTTCATTAGCCTGGGTGTAGCAGCCCGGTGACACCCTAATCACCCACTTAGAGGTGAGAGATCCACGGAGCAGCGGGACAGGGACGGGAGCTCCCTCCTGGGGCACCTGTTTGCCCTGTGAGGTGTCACCAGGGGCTGCCCGGTCCCGGTGGAAGCTGGCCCGGGTGTCCCGTGGCTCGGCTCCCAGCAGAGGCGTGGAACCATGGCAGGGCTCGCAGCAGAGCGGTGCAGAGGGGGGGTAGGAGGAACTTTGATGGATGGAATTGCCCCAGAGCTGCATCTGATATGCCAGGGAAGGAGAAAATTAGTCATGAAGGGCTGCTCCACCCGGGGAGGGCGAGCTAACGGAGCGGTTTAACCCTGTGCAGGGCAGCCCCAGCCTGGCATTGATGCTCCAGGCCAGCAGAGCCGTGTCTGGGAGCTGTGCCCAGGGTCGGGGCACTCTYTATTCCCTGGTGGAGGTGCCATGGGCATCCCAGCAGCGATGGGTGCATATCCAGGAGAGCAGGAACATCCTGGGTGATGGGAGCAGTTAGGGTCAGTGTGCCCAGGTGAGCCGGCCCAGTTCAACCTGGACTTGCTGGGCTGGAGGGCGGCTCTTGGAGGAGCAGGGAGCGCTCCTGGAGCCCCGGAGCTGGGCACTGCCCCTGCCACG
>NW_026623978.1:182059-188331 GCF_030028575.1 Malurus melanocephalus | reverse complement strand
CAGCACGTGCTGAGCTGGGTGAACGATGCCACAGGCTTGGGCAGGGAATGTCAGTGGCCCCATGGCCACCCCTGCCGTGTCCTTACGCTGCCCTGGGCTGTGCAGCTGCTTTCACTGACTCTCACCCGAGGGTCCTGGACCCTTCCTGTGCTGGGTGCAGGGCCCTGGCAGCTCCTGGAGGACAGCGGGGTGGTGGGCAGGGGTGAGTGGGTGGCCCAGGGTGCTGCTGGATGTCCCCAGCAGGACAGGCAGCAGTGCCACCAACCTGTCCCTGGCTCTGCCAGGGCTCCCAAGGGCTCATCCAGACCCTGTCTGACAAAATAAAGGAATCAGTTCTTCCTCCAGGGACGGCGGTGGGGTTTCTGTGACACCTCCCTGTGCCAAGGGGGTCTTTCACTCAAGCCCAGCTGCCAGGACCGTGTCCCCATCCCTCCTTGGTGCAGCGGTGGGGGCTGAGGGGGACCCGGTGCTCCCCAGCCCCACGGCGGGGAGATGCACGGCGGTCCGGGCCCGAGGGCAGGTACGGGCCGGGAGGAGATCGAGGAGGAGCTGTGGGGGTGGGAGAGGGTGTGCTGCGGAGGGAGGTCTCCGAGCAGCTCCCCGTAAAGGTGAGCTGGGGAGGCTGGAGCTGCCGAGGAGGAGGAGGGCGGGTGGCAGCGCAGGTCGGGAGCAGCCGGGGTGAGGGCGGGTGGGCTGCGGGCTCCTGGGAGGGACGGACCCACCCTATTTACCTGCCAGACGGGGCCGTTCGTGGGGGGGAACGGAGCATGTGGCGAGAGATCATGGCAGCGGAAGGGGCTGAGGAGATGGGGCTGATCCCTCCATCCCCCCTGCCCCGGCTCAGGGTGTCCCCGCCCGCAGCTGCTGCTCCCCGGGACCGCGGAAAGGCCATGGGGGCTGYCGGCATCGCGGGCTGGCYGCTGCTGCTGCTRYTGCTGCTGCTGCCAGCGCCCCGGGTGACAGGTGAGCGCGGGGAAGTCGCGGGGGTGGCACCGGGGCTCGGGCACCCTGGGCCAAGGACACGAGCCCAGGGCCAGCGCGGAGCTCGGGGCCCGGGAGGTGCCGGGGCGACTGCGGCRTCGCCCCCGGGCAGGCGGGAGAGCAGACGGGGACACGTCCCTGAGCCACCCCCACCCTTCCGTGCCTCTCAGGTGCCCGACCCTGCATCCGCAAGGATTTTGGGCACGGCTCGCAGGTCTGCGTCTGCAACGCCACGTACTGTGACACGCTGGACCCCCTGGTCCTGCCGGCCGTCGGCTCCTATGTCAAATAYGAGAGCAGCAAGGCCGGCAAGCGGCTGGAGMGGAGCGAGGGGCGATTCCAGAGCAGCCTGCACAGCCCAGGTACSGCCAGGGGCGGGCGGCGGTGACCCCCCGGGACCCCCAGAGCACCGTGGGCTGAGCCGGGGTGTTCCCGCAGGGCTGCTGCTGACGCTCAACATCTCCGCGATGTACCAGCGCGTCAAGGGCTTYGGCGGGTCCCTGTCGGACGCCGCTGCCATGAACATCCTGAAGCTGTCACGGCCGGCCCAGGACAACCTGCTGCGCTCCTACTTCTCCGAGTGCGGTGAGAAAGATCGTGGGGTCACCGGAGGTGGCTGTGCTTGTCCCCCGCCGCGGGAGCGCCTGTCCCCTGCACGCCCGCTCCGGCGCCGCTTGATGCTTTTCCCGGTCCGCAGGGATCGAGTACAACCTCGTCCGCGTCCCCATGGCTTGCAGCGACTTCTCCGTGCGCCCCTACAGCTACGATGACATGCCCCAAGACTAYGAGCTGAAGCACTTCAGGCTGGCGGACGAGGACACGAAGATGAAGGTGGGAGGCTGAAGCCGCTGCCGTCGGCAGTTTGTCCCCTCGGGCACCGGAGCTCACCGGGACCCCCGTGAGCGGGYGCTGCCCGGCTGTGGCAGGGTGCACGGGGACAGCCTGCGGGAGCTGGCACCTCCTCCGGGGCACGTCCTGGCGCATGCCAGCTGGCATTGGCAGGGTGAGAAGCCGGGGCACTGTGCCATGGGGCGGTGTTTGCCGGCTACCGGTCCCCGCTGAGGTCCCTCGAGTTCTCTCCCGTGCCGGGTCCTGGGGTTTTGGGGTGCTGCAGCTGGAGCTGACCCTGTCCCTCCACCCTCTCCCGCAGATCCCCCTCCTGCGCCGAGCTTTGGCCATGAGCAAGCGGCCGCTGTGCCTGTTCGCCAGCCCCTGGACGGCCCCAGCCTGGATGAGGAGTAACGGGGATGTCCGAGGGAAGGGGACGCTGAAGGGGAAGGCGGGGGACAAGTACCACAAGACCTGGGCCAACTACTTCATCAAGTACCGCCTCTGGAGCCAGGCTGGGGTGGACAGCGGGGACACCAGGGGCTGGGGTGGGAGGTGGCAGCACAGCCCATTCTGCCCCCTCTTTCTCTGCCCCAGGTTCCTGGACGAATACGCCAAACACAACGTGACCTTCTGGGCGGTGACGGCKCAGAACGAGCCGCTGGCGGGGCTCTTCACCCCTCCCCAGGCCCCCACCATCGCCTTCACGGCCGAACAGCAGCGCGATTTCATCGTCCAGGACCTGGGCCCCGCKCTGGCCCGCAGCCCGCACCGCACACAGCTCCTGATGCTCGACGACCAGCGCATCTACCTCCCGCACTGGGCCAAAGTGGTGAAGAGCAGAGCCCCCTCCTTCCCCTCCGCCCCAGCCCCGGGCTTTGTTGGAATTGGAGCCAGCGGCCYCTCCCAGCCCTAGAGAGTGGGAGCAAACCGGGTCTGCCGGAGCGGGAGCCGGAGCCGGCTCCTTCGGGAGCAGCCGCCTCCGCCTGTGCCCGGCGGGAGTGGGGACAGGAGGTGACACCCACATCCTGGATCCCGCCAGCACTGCTGGGCATCAGCACCTTCCCTGGGCAGAGTTCTGGCTGATTCGGCTTCCCCCACAATGCTGCAAGGGCTATTTGGGGGAATCACCTTAAACTRGGAGGAAAGAAATTAAAATGTGCCKCTGTCCCAGCCSTGGCGTGGCTGCAAGGCTGGACCACCCCAGGGGGATGTGGAGGGAGGGCCGGGCAGCAGCAGAGCCAGGTTCGGGGGACAATCCCGTACCCCACGCTCCCCACTGCACCCAAAAGCTGTGTTGGGGTGCTGCTCAAGGGGTGCAGTGCTGCAGGGAGGTGGCGTGGGCTGTGGTGACCACGGGAGGTGGCCACAAGAGGCATTCCTGGGAGACCACGCCGGCACACAGTGTCCTTGTGTCCATCCCCCACGGGTGGCCTGAGTGTGAGGCATCTCCTTTGCTCCCCAGGTGCTGGGAAATGCCACAGCTGCCCGCTACGTGGCCGGCCTGGCGGTCCACTGGTACCTGGATGCCATCGTGCCACCCGGCTGCAGCCTGGAGGCCACGCACAAGCTCTTCCCTGACCATTTCCTCCTCTACACCGAGGCGTGCACCGGTTTCTTCATGTTCCGCTTCGCCGTGTCCCTGGGCTGCTGGGAGCGAGGGGATCACTACAGCTACAGCATCCTGACGGTACGGCCCCCGTGCCACCCGCCCGCACCCGGGGGGCTCGGCCCCGCTCAGCCCTTTCCCTGTCCCCCCTCCAGGTCATGAATCACTTCGTGTCCGGTTGGACCGACTGGAACCTGGTCCTGGACCTGGAGGGAGGCCCCAACTGGGTCAAGAATTTCGTGGACAGCCCGGTTATCGTAGACGGCAGCAAGGATGTTTTCTACAAGCAGCCCATGTTTTACCACATGGGGCACTTCAGGTGGGTCAGGGGGGCTCAGGTGCTGCCCCCAGCCCCAGACCGGGGGCAGAACCCCTCTCCTGGTTCTCTTCCCACAGCAAGTTCATCCCCGAGGGCTCCCAGCGGGTGGGGCTGCACAGCAGCCGCCGCTGCCTTTTCTGCAAGCTGGAGCACGTGGCCGTCGTGCGCCCCGACGGTGCCCTCGTCCTGGTGGTCCTCAACAGGTCAGCCCAGGCAGGGGACGGGGTGATGCTCGGCCCCGGCTGTGCCCACCTGCTCAGCCCCTCTGATCCCCCAGGTCTGGCCGGGATGTGCCGTTTGGAATCCGGGACCCTGCCGTGGGCTTCATCGACACCGTGGCTCCGGCCCAYTCCATCCAGACCTACCTGTGGCGCCAGCAGTGATGGCCAGGGCAGCGCTGGGGGGCTCCGGGGGTCTCTCAGCTCTTCCCCCAACCTTTCCAGCATCCCTCAAGGTGGGAAGCAGACGCTGACCCAGCGCTGGGGGTCCAGCCCCGCCACGGAGGGCTCCGTGCGCTCCTGGCACCGGTCCCTGTCCGGGGCTGCCCCTTCCCATCCTCACCTCCCTCCCAGCCCTTCYCATCCCCATCCCCCTGGAAGCTCCCGGGCCGCGCTTCCACACGTGGCCCCCTCGAAACTTTCGCGTGTGTGGCGAGCGCCAAGTAAAGCCATGACGCGCTCCCTCCGGAATGCGCCGCTCCCGTCAGCGTTTCCTCTACGCGCTCGGAAATCTCTCGGTTTTCCTCGGCGGGGCGGCGTGGGGCCAGGGCTGCCCCGGGGGCTCCGGCCCCCGTGGCCTGCGGGTGTCTCCTTGTTTATCCCTGCAGCTGGAGCCTCGGCCGCTGCCAGCCCTTGATTCGTTCCAGACGCGCTGTTGGTTTTTCCCCCCAGCCTACTTTGCGGGGCAATTTATTTTTTCTTTTTTTAAAAAAATCCAAATGTCAGATGCTGTCGGAAAGGCCGGGTAAATGATATCAGTGTACCCGTCCTCCGGACTTTGTGGATAAATTAGGCTGGTGYCACCTCTCCCGGGTGGCCTCCGGACAGAGTCCCCTCTATTCTGGCTGTGGCCAACGCCGCCCGCAGCCCGCAATGACCTCCCCGTCCTGTTTGCTTTCCCTAAATACCGGTTACAGTATTCCCTTTGCCTTTGGGAACGTTACCAGCATCTTTGAAGTCCAGGAATGAGAAAGCCAGAGCTCTCCTTGGCAAATGACCCCGTGTGAGAACCACGGAGCTGCTGAGGTCGGGGAAAAAAGAAAAACGCAGAGGTTTAGCAGCCGGTTCATTGGAGTGTGGTGTGAAGGTGACGCCGGGCTCCGTCCCAGCGCTGTTCAGGGAGCACGTCAGCCTGTGCTGTGCTTTTCTCCGTGTTCCAGGGGAACGCCGGCCCCAACGGCAGCTGGGCTGGGCTGTCTGTGCTTGGAATCAGAGAATAGAATAATGGAATTCTAGGGGTTGGAATAACGAAATCGTTTGGGCTGGAAAATCATGAAATCCTTGGGGATKSAATCATGGAATCCTTGGGGTTGAAAAGTCATGAAATCCTTGGGGATGCAATCATGGAATCCTTGGGGYTGGAAKAATGAAATCGTTGGGGTTGGAAAAACATGAACTCCTTGGTGTTGGAATAATGAAATCCTTGGGGCTGTAATCACAGAATCCTTGGGGTTGAAATCATGGAATCCTTCAGGTTGGAATCATGAAATCGTTGGGGTTGGAAAATCATGGAATCCTTGGGGTTGGAATCATTAAATCCTTGGGGTTGGGATCATGGATCCTAGGTGTTGGAAAATCATGGAATCCTTGGTGTTGGAATCATGGAATCCTTGGGGTTGGGAAATCATGAAATTGTTTGGGTTGGAAAATCATTAAATCCTTGGGGTTGGAATCATGACCCTGGGTGGGGCAGTTGTGACCCTGAGTGGCGGTCTGTGACCCTGAGTGGGGGTCTGTGACATTGAATGGGGGGCTGTGTCATTGAATGGGGGTCTGTGACCCTGGGTGAGGGTTTGTTACGCCCTGGGTGGGGGGCTGTGACCCTGGGTGGGGGTCTGTGACATGGAATGGGGGTCTCCCTCCCTGGGTGGGGGGTCTCCCTCCCTGGCCACGCCCACCAGCTGCCCCCCGGGGACCCCGGCGCTGAATCCCCGCCCCCCGCGGCTCTGCCCGCCCCCCGATCCTCCCGCCGAGCACACGCCTGCAATTAGCGAGGATCCCAAATTAGACGGTGCGGAGCCCGGGCTTGTTTTGCAGATGAGGAACTCCACCCAGCCCGCTGCGGCGTGGGGCTCCGGCGTGGGGGCGAGGGAACCTCCGCGGGCATGTGCCCATGGGCTTCGGGGCCGGCGGGAAGGGTCGGGGGTCCCTGCCATCACCGGGACCCTGTCCCCGTCACGGGAGGAGCTGAAGCAGCCACCAACGGGACACGGGTCGTGGTGGTGACCATGGCACTGACCACGGCAAAGCCGAACCGCTGCCGGGTGGCATGGGCAGGGATGCTGGGTGGGCACGGCCAGCCCTGCCCTGGCCGAAG
>NW_026623978.1:177909-180593 GCF_030028575.1 Malurus melanocephalus | reverse complement strand
GGGACAGCTGCCTGTCTTCACTCCGCATCCCACAGGATTTGGGGAGCAACCAGAGGGTCCCATCCCACCCCGGTGGGTGCCAAGGTGTCCTCAGRCTGGCACCAGGGTCCCGAGGCTTGGAGGTGGCTCCTCCTGTGCCCTGGCTGACCAGCAGAAGGGGAAGGACGGGACAGGGTGTGAGCACCTGCAGGGAGCAGGGCAAAGTGGGACCCTCCGTGCCGGGGGCTGGGGCTCCAAACGGCTCTGGCTGGACAAGCCCGAGCTGGAGGGGTGTGGGATCGGCAGCGTGGAGCTGTTTGATGCTGGCCAGTGCTCCCCAGTGGCTCGGGAGGCACTGGGAATACGTGGGGTGACACGGCACGGTGTGGCATGGCATGGTGTGACATGGCATGGGGTAATATGGCACAGTGTGACACGGCACGGCACAGTGTGACACACATGGCATGGTGTGACATGGCAGGGGTGGCACGGCATGGGGTGACATGGCATGGGATGGCATGGCGTTGGTGTGACATGGCATGAGGTGACATGGCATGGGGTAATATGGCACGGTGTGACATGGCACGGTGTGGCATGGCATGGGGTGACATGGCATGGTGTGACATGGCATGAGGTGACATGGCATGGGGTAACATGGCACGGTGTGATATGGCATGGGGTGGCACAGCATGGTGTGATATGGCACGGGGTGGCATGGCACGGTGTGGCATGGCATAGCATGAAGTGACATGATGTGATGTGACATGGCACAGTGTGACATGGCATGGGGTGACATGGCACGGCACGGCATGGGGTTACACGGCACGGTGTGACATGGCATGGGGTGACATGGCACGGCACGGCATGGCACGGCACGGCACGGCTGCGGGATGAGTGGGGAGGGACAAGGAGTGGGAGGGAGCCGATGGGAGTGAACCAAGCTGCCGGTACAGCTGGCGTGGGCAGCTGGGAGCAGCGGGCTGGGGGTGGGTCATACCTGGGGGGCTGGACACACTTGAGGGCTGTGAACATCTGGGGGCTGTGAACACACCTGGGGACTATGAACACACCTGGGGATTGCACACACTGGGGGCTGTGCACTCCTGGGGGGCTGGACACACCTGGGGGCTGGACACATCTGGGGGGCTGGACACATCTGGGGGCTGGACACACCTGGGGGCTGGACACACTTGGGGGGCTGGACACACCTGGGCGCTGCACACACGCACCTTGGGGAGTTGCACATCTGGGGGGCTGTGAACATCTGGGGGCTGCAAACATCTGGGTCTGGGCACACCTGGGGGGATGAGAACACACCTGGGGGGCTGTGCATACGTGGGGGGCTGGACACACACCTAGGGGCTGGACACACCTGGGGGGCGGGACACACCTGGGGGGGGTTGCACATCTGGGGAGCTGTGATCACATCTGGGGGCCTGGACACACCTGGGGGCTGGACACACCTGGAGACTGGACACACCTGGGGGGCTGTGAACAAACCTGGGGGCTGAACACACCTGGGGGCTGTGCACATCTGGGGGGTTGGACACACATGGGGGGCTGGACACACCTGGGGGGCTGTGGACACACCTTTGGGGCTGTGCACACCTGGGGACTGGACACACTTGGGGGGCTGTGAATACACCTGGGGACTGAACACACCTGGGCGCTGTGCACTCACCTGGGGGGTTGTGCACACACCTGGGGGCTGGACACATCTGGGGGCTGCGCACACATCTGGGGGGGCTGTGAACACACCTGGGGACTGGACACTTGTGCTCACCTGTGGATTGCACACACCTCGGGGTCTGGACACACCTGGGACTCGGCCAGAGCTGTCGGTGGGCATTGCAGGCGTGGGAGGGAAGGCGAGCACTGGGTGGAGCAGTGGACAGAGGGCAAGGCACACCCAGCCCTGGCCGGAGGGTCTGGTGTTCCCCAAAGTCCTTGGGCACGGGGACAACGCTGGGGCTCTCCGTGCCCACACAGGGCTGGGTCAGGGTGACAAGAGCTGGGTGCTGACCCCTCGCCCTGTCCCAGCTCCGGTGTGTCCATCAGCATCGTCCGAGCCGCTGCAGCACAGGTGCCATGGGGCCAGGCTGTGCCAGCGTCCTGGGCTGGCTCCTGCTGGCACAGACAGCCCTGCAGGTCACAGGTATGAGCTGGCACGCACTCCTGGCCTTTAGACGGTGGCAAATTTGGGGTTTGTCGTGGCTCAAAGGGATGAGCCGGGCTCCTGCACGGCCCTCAGTGCCCATCCAGTCTCTCCTCTACCACAGGTGCCCGTCCCTGCGATGCCAAGGATTTTGGGCACGGCTCGTTGGTGTGTGCCTGCAGTGCCACGTACTGTGACACGTTGGACCCTCTGGTCCTGCCAGCCCCCGGCTCCTACGTCAAATACGAGAGCAGCAAGGCCGGCAAGCGGCTGGAGCGGAGCGAGGGGMGMTTCCAGMGCGACGCCAAGGCCCCAGGTACGGCCGCAGCCAGTACCTGCTGTGGCACAGCGTGTCCCACACGGCGGTGACAATGACACCRGCTGTCCCCACAGATTTCCACCTCACCCTGGACACGGCGCAGCGGTATCAGAAGGTGAAGGGTTTTGGYGGCTCCATCACCGAYGCGGCYGCCATCAACATCCAGTCCCTGTCCAAGGATGCCCAGAACCACCTGCTCCGCTCCTACTTCTCCGAGGAAGGTGAGCCTGG
>NW_026623978.1:172113-176664 GCF_030028575.1 Malurus melanocephalus | reverse complement strand
GAGCACCAGCGCGACTTCATCGCCCGCGACCTGGGCCCGGCGCTGGCCAACAGCTCCCACCGCCACGTCCAGCTCATCATCCTGGATGACCAGAGGGTGATGCTGCCCTACTGGGCCGAGGTGGTGAGTCCCCACAGCGGCTCTCCYGGCCCCACAGCAGATCTCCCAGTCCTGGGCACTGGTGACCCTTTTCTCCTGCCAGGTTCTCAAAGATCCCGTGGCCTCCAGTTACATCAGCGGCATCGGCATCCACTGGTACCTGGACTTTCTGGCGCCCATCGACCTGACGCTGTCCATCACCCATCACCTCTTCCCGAACTACTTCCTCCTCTCCACGGAGGCCTCCACAGGCTCCTATTTCTGGGAGCCCAGGGTGGTGCTGGGTGGCTGGGAGCGYGGCAGCAAGTACAGCCACAGCATCCTGACGGTAGGGTCTGCTGGGGGCCACGGGCATGCCACCAATGCTGGCCATCCCCCGTGCTGGCCGGTGGCTCAGCACCATCCCCTGCCCCACAGAACCTCAATAACTACGTGACGGGCTGGACYGACTGGAACCTGGCCCTGGACATGGAAGGGGGGCCCAACTGGAGCAAGAACTACGTGGACAGYCCGGTCATCGTGGACAGCAGCAAGGACATYTTCTACAAACAGCCCATGTTCTACCACCTGGGGCACTTCAGGTGTGTTGGTGTCCCGCTGCTGGCTGCAGGTGTCACCTCCCAGCTGCCACACTCAGACYCTGCTTGTCCCCACAGCAAGTTCATCCCCGAGGGCTCGCAGCGTGTCGGGCTGGCCGTCTCCAAGAAGTGCCACCGCTGTGACCTGGAGCACTCGGCTTTCCTGCGCCCYGACGGCGCCGTCGTCCTGGTGGTTCTGAACCGGTGAGTGGCTCCCAGTTCTGCTGCCTAGTCCAAAGCCCCACTGACCCCGCTGAGCCTCCACCTCCTTTCTCTTTCCCCACAGCTCCCCCATGGATGTGTCCTTTGGGGTTTCTGACCCGCGGGTCGGCTCCATCGAGGCCGTGGCTSCCGGTGACTCCATCCAGACGTTCCTGTGGACGCAGCCAGCCTAGCACAGCCACGCCAGGAACGCGGTGCTGGTGGGAGCTTGGGGAGAAGACTCCAAYGAGGCTGGGGCTGCAGCACAGCCCCTGCAGCCCCCTGTACCCCAGGGGACCTGTTTGACCCGAGGGCTGCGACGCCTGTGCTTTTCTAGAAGTTTTCGTAAAATAAACAGGTTTTCTACAAACCCTGACCCGAACCCTTGGTGCCAGCTCAGTGGGCAGGACAATGCCAAGGGCCAGAGGAGGTTTGGGGCAGATGGTACCTTGTGAGCCCCACTGATCCCACCTCCTGGGGCTCCTGGGGCATCCCACGRGGCTGCTGCTGAAGKGACACAGGGGAYTGTCACCCTAGGTGGTGGCATCTCYRTCTGTCTGCCACTGCAGCATCCCCCAGGCAGGGATGGGCCCAAAGCCGGCAGAGCCCAGGGCGCAGCTGCAGYCAGGACACACAGCCGGGATTTAGAGCAGAGCTCCGGCGTCTCTGGCAGCTCCAGCTCCTCCCTGGCCAGAGCAGGCGGCTGTGGTTTCTGCTGCCGGAGCAGCCCTCAGCTCCTGCAGCTAATGGGAACCGGGAGCACGGGGCACATACTTCCTGAGTGACGTTATGGGGGGAGCGGGCTCGGGGAGGGGGGCTGCACTGACTCATTCCCCTCCCACTGGGGCCCCTCGAACTGGGCCAGCACGGGGGAGGCTCAGCAGCTGGCCCAGCACCGCGGCTCCTCTGCGGCCGTGGGCCACGTGGGGCGAGTGGCCAGCAGCTCAGCCCGGGGACCTCGGGCCACCGCAGCGGCAGGGCTGGGATGCCAAACAAGCGAGGGCTGTGTGCCCGCCTGGCYCCACGCCGCTTTTCCATCTGCGCGCTCCCAAACCCGCAGCGGGAACGGCGGCCAACGCCAGCACCGGCCCCACGCCGGGTGGCCCTGGGGACCGAGCGGGCACACGGGGTCCAGGTGGCCGTCCCCGACCCAGCTCCTGGCCCACAGGACACACTCGCAGCTGTGCCAGCTGCAGGAGCTCCCCGGCGCTGGCAGGCGCGGAGGAATGCAAACAGATGTCAGCGCTGGAGGGATCCCGGCTGCTGGAGCGGGGCTGCGGGTGTCCCGCTGGCAGCGGGGAGTGCTCCTGGGCTGGGGACGTGTCCTGACGAGCAGCCCCGGCTGCCCTTGGCACCGATCTCGTGTGCTGGCAGTGCTGCCAGCTGGCAGCAGCGGGGAGGGGAGGCACCAGCCCTACAGCCAGAGGGATGCCACATCAGAATGATGACGCAGGGAAGATGTGGGGCTCGGCCCCACAGCTGCTGGAGAAGGGGGGTGACACTGCCAGGACACCACAGATGCTTTTAGACCCTCTGCTCGGTGCTCAGAAAGAGAAGGATGGGACAAGGGGCAGAGCTGCAGGCAGGACATGTCTGTGCCCACTGCTCCAGCGTGGGCAACTGGGGAAACCGGGGCAACTGGGGCAACTGGGAAAACTGGGAAGAGCCTTGAGCATGCTGGGAGTACGAGAGCAGGAGGAGAGAGGGAGGTTTATTGGCGTGGCACAGGCGCTCCCGTGGAGACGGCGGCGGTTCCTGGTGGGACACCCACAGGGAGCAACGACCCCAGGCTCCCGGCGTAAAAACAGTCAGTCCAGGGGCTCGAGAGGAACAGTCACAGCTCATCCTCACTCCTCCTCCTCCTCTTCCTCCTCCTCCATGGCGATGGGCTGCCGGCCGGCCGGCCCCACGCCGCCGCGCTGGATGGASACGATGCCGCTCAGGAAGGCGTAGCCCAGCATGGCCGCCAGCCCCACCAGCACCGACAGCAGCTGGTTGCGCCGCTTGTGGGGGTCCTCCTCTGCTTCRCTGGGGTCCGTGCCCGCAGCCCGAGGGGCACCCGTCAGGGGGTCACCTGGAGGGGCARAGMAGRGWTRTGGGWGGGAWGGGTCACCCTGGGGATGCACCTGAMGGGGACAGGTCACCTCACCCTGCCGAGCCCCCAGGGTGAGGTGGGGGACAGCCCTCACCTCCGTCCCAGGGGAAGTAGAGGCTGAGGATGGAGGTGCAGTAGTTGCACAGGTTCTGCAGGGACTTCAGGTGCTGCTGCAGTTTCCCGTTGGGCAGCTTGGCCTTCAGCAGCGGCGCCAGGCGGCTGAAGACCAAGGCGTCAAGAGAGGCCGGCCTGGGGCACAGAGAGCCGTGACTGGGCCACTGTCCCCACCCAAAGCCAGCCCCAGCACCCCAGGGGATGACACACGCCCTGTCCCCTGCAAGCCTGTCCCACCCCCAAAGGCTGCAACCCACAGGGGCTGCATCTCCCCTGCAGATAAAGGGTGTTTAACCCTGCTGGGGTGCAGGGGGCTCTCAGAACCCTTCCCCTCTTCCCCTCTGGCCACCTACGAGTCTCCGAAGAAAAACTTCTGGGAGCCGAGGCGCTGGGAGAGGAGTGTCAGGCATTCCCGAGCTTCCCGGTAGAGCTGCAGGAGGAAGACAGAGAGCTGTCCCTTGCCTAAGTGCCAACACAGCACTCAGGGGAAACCCCAGACCCCAATTTGGATTTTGGCTTCACGTGGATCCCCTGAACACCACYGAGCTGTTCCCTCACCTCCTTCTCCAGCTTCTCCTCATCCTCCATGTAGTCATCACCCCACATGAGCTGCAGCCGCTCCAGGTGCCGCTTGTGCATGGCGTTGGGCAGGAAGAAGTTGAGGGGGAAGGGGATGGTTTCCGCGTACCACTTGCGCGTGTGCTCCACGTAGTTCTTGGCATCCACCCAGAAGGTGTGGATCTGTGGTGGACAACGACAAGCACAGCTGCCCTGGAGACCACTGGAAGGGCTGGAGAGACCCCAACCCACTGCTGCCACCCCCAAATCCCGACCCCTGACTTGCCAGGACGCTGCTCCAGGCAGTGCTCTCTGGATCTGTTGGTGGGTGGGGACACCCCAAACCCCAGGTTTTGGCATGGCCCCAAGGGAGCAGACCCCATTCTCCCTTTCCCTGCAGCCCCCCGAGCCTCACCAGTACTGGCAGCAGCTTCTCCTCCAGCAGGGACACGAAGGCCAGCGTGTCCGCGCTCTGCGTGGCCGACAGGTCGTAGTCAGCGTTGTACTTCTGCGGGGMAAACGCYGCGGTCTGATCCCAAAATCCCACCMGTGGGTGACAYAGCAGAGCCCCCTGCTCCCTGAGAGGGGGCTCCAGCACCCCCAGCCCAGGGGAGGGGATGCCCCACGCCTCCCTGTACCTGTTTCCTGAGGTGTGTGATGATCTGCTGCGTTTTGGAGATGGTGCCCTCGTCCTGTGTCCTCAGCGCAGGTAGGTGCCCTGCGGGCAGGGGGAGTGGGGGCTGCAGTGGGGTGTTGGGGGGCACCCAGAGAGGGTGAGGGGTGCAGGGGGATGGAATGGGGGGACACGAGGCAGAGGTGCAGGTGGTGACGGGTGTAAGGTGAGGTGTGGGACACTGGTGAAGGGGAGGGGGTGTAAACTGTGTGATGGGAAATGGGGAATGTGCT
>NW_026623978.1:162061-171456 GCF_030028575.1 Malurus melanocephalus | reverse complement strand
ATGGGATGGGGGGTGCAATGGCATGGGGGGTGCAATGGGATGGGGAGTGCAATGGGACTGGGGGGAGGTCCAGTGCTGTTTGGGGATATAAGGGATGCAATGGGGTGGGAGGGTGTGATAGGGCAGGGGGTGCAATAGGATGGAGGGCAGCAATGGGACAGGGGGTGTGATGGGGTTCAGGGAGCACAATGGGGTGGGATCGTGCAGTGTGGGATAAGGGGCGAAATGGGATAGGGGTGCAATGGGAAGGCAGGTGCAATGGGATAAGGGGGTGCAATGGAATAAGGGGGTGTGGGATGGGGGGTGAAGTGGGATGGGGGTGCAATGGGAACGGGGTGCAATGAGATAAAGGGGTGCAATAGGGCAGGGAGACCAGTAGTGTGTGGGGGTCACATGAGGGATGCGATGGGGTGGGAGGCTGTTATTGGGTGGGGGTGTGGAGGGTGCAATGGTGGGGAATGGGGGGACCGGGACCACGCGGGTGCAATGGGGCGGGGGGATCCCGGCGGTGCCGGTATGCTCGGCGGGTCCCTTACCGGAGGGGCTCCTCCAGGGGCTGGTGACCCGGTGCACCTTCAGCGGCGCCCCCGTGAACCGCGCGTAGGTCTGCGGGAGGGACGGAGGGAGGGATAGAACGGGGGTCTGCCCTCGGGATCCCCGGCCCGGTCCGGTCCCGGCCCCGCCGCCCCGGCCCCGCCGCTCACCAGCACAGCCAGGCAGTCGGGATCCACCGAGGGCAGCCCCCAGCCCCCGGCCCAGCAGAACAGCTCCATGGGCGCCGCCATCTTCCGCCGACCCGGAACCGGACGGGCGGCCCCGCCCGCCCCCGCCGCGGGGCGGCACCGGCGGCACCGAGCGGGCGGCTCGGGGATGGAGCGGAGCCGAGCGGAGTCCGGCGGCGGGAAGGGTGGTGTGTGCAGGGTCCTTGGGGCCGGGACCCGCGTTCCTTCACGCCCCGCAAAATCCCGCACCGGACAGCCCTGCTGTGTTCCGCACCGTTCAGCTCAGCCCCACAGTGTTCACCCTGCTTGGTCCCGCATCGCCCCGCACTTTTATGCTCAGCCCCAAAGTGTTCCCCCTGATTGGCTCCGCAGGGCCCCGCACCGCACAGCCCCACATCGCCCAGTCCTTTTGTGCCCTGCACCGTTCAGCTCATCCCCACAGTGTTCACCCGCATCGCCCCGCACCTTTCAGCTCAGCCCCACAGTGTTCACCCTGTTTGGTCCCGCAGAGTCCCGCACCGCACAGTCCTTCTATGCCCCGCACCGCACAGCTCAGCTCCACACTGCTCACCGATCTTCGTCCCGCATTGCCCCGCCCCGCACCGCACAGCTCAGCTCCACACAGCTCACGCTGCTGTGCCCCACATTTCCCTGCATCGCTCTGCACCGCGCAATTCAGCTCCACACTGCTCCCCCTGCTCTGCCCCGCAGAGCCCCGCACCGCACAGCCCTGCTCTGCCCCGCACCGTATCGCTGAGCCCCGCATCTGCCCGCATTGCCCCGCACAGCTCAGCTCAGCTCCGCACTGCTCACCCTGCTGTGCCCCGCACCACTCAGCTCCGCACTGCTCAGCCCTGCTTAGCTCCGCATCCGCCCGCATCGCCCCGCAGCGCTCAGCTCAGCTCCGCACCGCTCACCCTGCTCACCCCGCACCTCCCTCCGCACATCTCCATGGCCAGCAGCCGGGCCGGGAGCCCGCTGGCAGCTCCGAAGGGAAAACGCCTCGTGTGCGGCCCGGGACAGCCCCCCTCCACCGCCCGCACCCCTCCGTTACGCGGGGCCGCTGGCGCGGGGCCGGACCGGGGGCGCGGGGCTGGGGCGGCCTCGGGGCCGGGTTCGGCCCGTTGTTATGGCACCGGGGGAAACAGCTGTAAACACACGGCCGGGACGCCGCGGGCCGCCCGCCCGCCCGCCTTGGCCGGAGCTCCGCGGGAGCGGCTCGCCGGCCCGAGCATCCCCCGGCGGTACGGACYGGCCCCGGGGCTCTGCCGGCCCGGGGGATTCCGCGGCGCGGGGCACTCCCGGACAAAGCGGCCCCGGGGCCGGTCCCGCTCTCCCGGCCCGGGATGCTCCGGCGCTGCTGGGGCGGCCCCAGCCCGCCCGCCTGACCTCCCGGTGAACCGGTGCTGCGAGCGGGGGCCGCCCCGGGGCGGGCAGTACCGGGGGTCCCCGCAGCCCCGGGCCCRGTGCGCCGCGCCGGCACGGTGCCCCGCTCCGGGGTCGGGGCCACGGCCGGTGGCCCGCCGGTGTCCCCGGGATGCGCCCGGTGATTGACGGCTCTTTGTTTCCTCCTCGCCGGCCCCGCCGGCCCCTCCCCCGTGCGCCACCCCGCCCCGCCGCGCTCCGCTCCGCACCGGCGGCACCGGCGGTACCATGGGGACACCGGGGAGCCCCGCGCTCCTGGCGCTGCTGCTGCTGGGCGCCGCCGCCGCCGCGCGTCCGGGGCTGCAAGGTACCGGGGGGGCTCGGGGAGGCGGCGGGGCGGTCCCGAASGGGCGGCGGGACGGGGGACAGTCGGGGGTCGGCAGCGGCAGACACCGTCCCGCGGCCGCTGACAGCGGCTCCGTTCGCTCCGGGAGAGCTGGACTGCGGGCAGCGGGGACGARCGAACGTTCATCCCCGGGCGCGGGGTGACGGCCGGTTCCGATGCTGGCTCGGTGCCGCGGGGGAGTGCCGCGGCGGGGAATGACCCCGGAGCCGGAGCCGCTCTCGGTCTGCCCGGTGCGGCTGCACGGAGCAGGCGGGCTCCCGTGCGGTAGCGGGACCAAATTGTCCGCGCTTCCCGTTAAGCGCCCCGGGCCGGTTCTGGGGGCCCGAGCGTCCCTCCGGCATCTCCCGGTCCCGGCCGCCCCTAGCTGGGGCTGGCCCGCGGGGAGCTCCGCAGAACGGGATGCGGGGAAGCCCCAACAGCGGGGCGCGCTCCGGGCCGGGACTCGCCGGGTCGGGGGCTCCGCGGGTCCCTCTCGGCAGCGCGGCCGGTCCTGGAGCGCCACCGCGCGGGGCCGACCCCGGAGCCCCCGGGGCTTCCCCGGTTCCCCCAGGGCCCGGCGGTCCAGGAACACCCCCACCCCACCCCCGCTCTGACCGCACCGGGCATCCCGGTGGTCACCGGGCGGAGCTGCGGCTGCCGGTGCGGAGGCGACCCCGTTGCTCGTGTCCCGCAGTCATCGACCTGCTGCTGGTGAGCGAGGCTCGGCARATGGCCAGCGTGGCCCACAAGATCCGTATGGAGCTCCTGACCGTCAATGACGTGTACCTCCTGTCCACCTTCCGCCTGCCCCCCAAGCAGGGGGGGACCCTCTTCGGCCTCTACTCCAAGAAGGACAACACTCGGTGGCTGGAGGTCTCCGTGGTGGGGAAGATCAACAAAGGTGGGTGCCCTCCGTGTGGGGAGGGACTGGGACAAACTCTGAGACAAACGGGCTCCTGCAAGGAAGAGCAATAGGCACACGCTGGTCCCGGGGTTCTGCCGGTGCTCGGGGGGAGCTGACGGCCCCTTCCCGCTCCTCCGCAGTCCTGGTGCGGTACCTGCGTGAGGACAACAAGGTGCACTCGGTCAACCTGCAGCACGCGCAGCTGGCGGACGGGCAGAGCCACTCTGTCATCGTGCGCCTGAGCGGGCTGCGGAGGGACACGCTGAGCGTGGAGCTCTACGTCGACTGCAAGCAGACGGACTCCAGCGTGGGGCTGCCCGAGCTGTCCGAGATCCCCCTGGGTGAGGTGGAGTCCATCGAGGTGCGCACAGGGATGAAGTCCTACCAGAGGATGCAGGTGAGCGCCGGGGGGATGGAGACCCCAGCCACTGCACCCTTGGGGATGGGCAGAGCCCCCCACACTGACTGCATCCTCCCACGTGCATCAGGGGTTCATAGAGTCAATGAAGCTGATCCTGGGAGGGTCCATGAGCCGTGTGGGGGCCCTGAGCGAGTGCCCTTTCCAAGGAGATGAGTCCATTCACAGTGCAGGTAATGGCTTGGGGGGCYTACGGGGTCACCTGGCATAGGGAGGTGAGGGGTGACAGCACAGAGAGATGTTCCTGCCCCTCTTGGGCCAGTGTCCCCACACAGGTGGGAGCCCCAGCGCTGCACCAGGAGTGACCGTGTGAGGTGACTCTGCTGTGGTGTGACAGCAGCATTTGGTAATGTCTCATCTCTCTCCTTGCAGTGACAAGCGTGCTGGCCTCCATCCTGGGTGAGTCCCTGCTCTGTTTCCCTCATTCCCTGGTGTGAGGCATTTGGGGCTCCACGAAGGCAGAAATCCCTGCCCAGCCTGTCCCAGTGCCCCATGTGGGATCAGAGGTTSTGCTATGGGAAAAGGGGTCCTGTGTGAACCAGGGTGAAGCACAGGCTGTCCAATGCCTCACCCTCCCAGCTCAGTGCCAATGGGCAGAGCAGCGCTGGCCCATGGCCCCGGGAGGCTGTGTCTGTCCTGGGACTGACCTTGTCCTTTCTGCTGCTGGCAGGTGAGCAGACCAAGGCACTGGTCACGCAGCTGACCCTCTTCAACCGGGTCCTGAGCGAGCTGCGGGAAGACATTAGGGACCAGGTGGGACTGGGGGGAGACTGGCACTGCCTGGGCTGGATTCCCCAGATATCAGTGCCAACAGCCTCCTGGTGCTCTGTCCCCTTGTGCCTCGCAGGTGAAGGAGATGTCCCTGATCCGCAACACCATCATGGAGTGCCAGGTCTGCGGTGAGTGCTGGCGAGGCTCTGCTCCCACCTCGGGGGGCAAAGGGCCACCCCGTCCCACCCCTCACCTGCCTCCCTTCTCCTCAGGCTTCCACGAGCACCGGTCCCGCTGCAAYCCCAACCCCTGCTTCAGTGGCGTGGACTGCATGGAGACGTACGAGTACCCCGGGTACCGCTGCGGGCCCTGCCCGCCGGGGCTGGAGGGCAACGGCACRCACTGCGTGGACATCGAGGAGGTGGGCACGGGCTGGGGGGGACCAGCAGCCCCAGAACTGCCATGGACACATGGGCAGAGGATGATTCCTCTCAGGAAGGGCATCCCCAGGACACCCGGAGGAGTGGGATGTGGGATTCTCCTCGAGGGGTGGGATGCTGTGCCCAAGGATGAAGCCGAACTCTCTCTCCTGGTGTTGCAGTGTGCCCATGCCAACCCCTGCTTCCCCGGCTCCAAGTGCATCAACACAGCCCCCGGGTTCCGCTGCGAGCCCTGTCCCCGTGGCTATCGAGGCAACACCGTCTCTGGCGTGGGGGTGGACTATGCYAAGGCCAGCAAACAGGTGAGTGCAGTGCCACGGGACTCAGCCAGGTCCCCGTGGGCTCTCTGGAATGGAGGACAGCCTGGGGAGCAGGTCAGCTCCCCCGAGGGCAGGAATGGGCAGAACTGCCCACGGGGAAAGGCCCCGGGTGAGCGTTTCTGCCACGCTGCTCACAGGTTTGCACAGACATCGACGAGTGCAACGATGGGAACAACGGGGGCTGTGACCCCAACTCCATCTGCACCAACACAGTGGTGAGCAGCGCTGTCCCCTCCCTCCCTGGCTCCTGGAGCCTCTGGGCTCCCCTCATCCCAYCCCTGCCCTCTCTCCTCCCCAGGGATCCTACAAGTGCGGGCCCTGCAAGTCGGGCTTTGTGGGGAACCAGACATCGGGCTGCATCCCKCAGAGATCCTGCCGCACTCCCACCTCCAACCCCTGCGACATCAACGGCTTCTGCCTGTTTGAGAGGAATGGGGAGATCTCCTGCGCGGTGAGCAGGGGACAGGGACAGGAGGAGGGTGTGGGGGCTATAGGATGGGCGGCACTGGTCCTGCTRGGGCCCTTTCCAGCCCTTGATCTGTTCTTTATTCAGTGCAACGTGGGCTGGGCTGGCAATGGCAACGTGTGTGGGCCGGACACGGATCTGGACGGGTACCCCGATGAGCCCCTGCCCTGCATCGACAACAACAAGCACTGCAAGCAGGTGGGCTCCTGGAGGGGGGGCACGGGGGGTGGGGGGCACAGGGACCCCAGCAGGGCCGTGCCCCAGACCCCATCTCCTCCCTAATGTCCCTAATGTCCCTAATGTCCGGCTGTGCCCACAGGACAACTGCCGCCTGACGCCCAATTCGGGGCAGGAGGATGCTGACAACGATGGAATCGGAGACCAATGTGATGATGATGCTGATGGTGATGGCGTCAAGAATGTGGAGGTGGCTGTGCTGGGGTGGCCTTGGTGGCCATGGCAGTGGCTCTGGGAGGGCTCCTCCTTTTGGCTCAATTCTGAGTTCCTCAAGATGYTTCTCCTGGGGTCCAGCAGGGAATGGTCCTGCTGGCTTGGGAATGGTCTCAGAGTGCTGGAGACCTCCTGCTCTGACCGCTCTGACCACGGCCTCTTGTCCCCCTGCCACCACTAGTGCCATCATCCCTGTCCTCCTCCCCACAGGACAACTGCCGGCTCTTCCCCAACAAGGACCAGCAGAATTCAGACACCGACTCCTTTGGGGATGCCTGTGACAACTGCCCCAACGTGCCCAACAACGACCAGMGGGACACAGACAGCAATGGCGAGGGGGACGCTTGTGATAACGACATCGATGGGGACGGTGAGTGGCCGTTGGGGTGGCCTGGCTGGGCCAGGAGGSCTGTCCCTCTGGGCTGGGGGAGGGCATCCACCCAGCGCTGTCCTTGCAGGGATTCCCAACATGCTGGATAACTGCCCCAAGGTGCCCAACCCTCTGCAGACCGAYMGGGACGAGGACGGGGTYGGGGAYGCCTGTGACAGYTGCCCCGAAATGAGYAACCCCACTCAGGTATGGCTGGGGCCAAGGTGGACCAGGGGGTCTGGGGCAAGTGGGGCCTGACCCAGCAGGGAGCGTCTTCCTCACCCCGGGATGTCCACTGAACTCGGGCTCCGCTCTCCTCCAGACAGATATGGACAGTGACCTGGTAGGAGACATCTGTGACACCAACGAGGACAGGTGTGGATGGCACTGCCATGGGGTGACCTCCCCATTGTGTCCCTGGGCTCCCAATTCAGGCACCTGGCAGGAGAGGGTCTTCAGGGAGCTGGGATGTRGTGCCACATCCCCRGTTTTGGCGTTGCTCTGATTTTKYTCTTGCYYCCAGYGATGGGGAYGGGCACCAGGACACCAAGGACAACTGYGCCGAGATCCCCAACAGCTCCCAGCTGGACTCGGACAACGACGGGCTGGGGGATGACTGTGACAACGACGATGACAACGATGGCATCCCGGACTACGTGGCACCTGGCCCAGACAACTGCCGCCTCATCCCCAACCCCAACCAAAAAGACTCGGACGGTGAGAATGGGGTGGGGAGGGTGGGCAGACCTGCATGGGCTCAGTCCAGTCCTGACTGGGCACGTGTCCCCAGGGAATGGCGTGGGTGATGTCTGTGAGGAGGATTTCGACAATGACACGGTGGTGGACCAGCTGGACGTGTGCCCCGAGAGCGCCGAGGTGACGCTGACCGACTTCCGCGCCTACCAGACGGTCATCCTGGACCCCGAGGGGGAYGCCCAGATCGACCCCAACTGGGTTGTCCTCAACCAGGTGTGGGTGCTGCGCCCCGTGGTGGTGCTGGGGGCTGTGCTGCAGGGGTTGAGGGGGCTGTGAGCGGGATTGGGGTGACCCTCACCCTGCTGTCACCCCACAGGGCATGGAGATCGTGCAGACCATGAACAGCGACCCGGGTTTGGCTGTGGGTAAGATTCCTTCGCCCACTTCCCACTTCCTACTCCCACCCCGCTGTGCAGGGCAGTGAGGGCCGGCTCTTGACCCCACAGAGAGGTGAAGGGTGTGTGGGCTGCGGCTCCCGTGCGTTTCCTGCCCGTAGGTTACACAGCCTTCAACGGRGTGGACTTTGAGGGCACCTTCCACGTCAACACCATCACCGACGACGACTACGCCGGCTTCATCTTCAGCTACCAGGACAGCGCCAGCTTCTACGTGGTGATGTGGAAGCAGACRGAGCAAACCTACTGGCAGGCCACCCCGTTCCGCGCCGTGGCCGAGCCGGGGCTGCAGCTCAAGGTGGGTGCTGGCCCCCTCCATAAACCRGGACAGTCCCCCTGTTCACGCCCCCCATGACACCCCCTCGCACCCGCAGGCGGTGAAATCCTCGACGGGTCCTGGCGAGCACCTGCGCAACGCGCTGTGGCACACGGGCCACACGCCCGACCACGTCCGCCTGCTCTGGAAGGACCCTCGGAACGTCGGCTGGAGGGACAAGACGTCCTACCGCTGGCAGCTGGCACACAGGCCCCAGGTGGGCTACATCAGGTGAGCAGGGGGGGCATGGGGGCGGCTGAGGTGGGGGCTGGGCTCACCATGGAGCAGGATGGGGTCTGAGCCCAGTGGGACCACCCCAGTGAGGGGATGCTGGTCATTTGGGGGGATGCTGGTCATTTGAGGGGATACTGGTCATTTTGGGGGATGCTGGTCATTTGGGGGATCCAGTCCCGTGGGACCACCCCAGTGGGGGGATGCTGGTCATTTGGGGGGATTCAATCCCGTGGGAACACCCCAGTGGGGAGATACTGGTCAGTTGAGGGGATACTGGTCATTTTGGGGGATGCTGGTCATTTGGGTCGATTCAATCCCATGGGACCACACCAGTGGGGAGATGCTCGTCATTTAGGAGATCCAGTCCTGTGGGAACACCCCAGTGAGGGGATGCTGGTCAGTTGGGGGGATACTGGTCATTTGGGGGGATGCTGATCATTTGGGGGGATTCAATCCCGTAGGACCACCCCAGTGGGGGGATGCTAGTTATTTTGGGGATCCAGTCCTGTGGGAACACCCCAGTGAGGGGATACTGGTCATTTTGGGGGATGCTGGTCATTTGGGTCGATTCAATCCCATGGGACCACACCAGTGGGGAGATGCTAGTCATTTGGGGGAACACTGGTCACTTGGGGGGATGCTGGTCATTTGGGGCATTCAGTCTCATGGGACCCCACCAGCAGGAGCATGCTGGTCATTTGGGGGGATACTGGTCAGTTGGGGGGATGCTGGTCATTTTGGGGGATTCAATCCCATGGGACGACACCAGTGGGGGGGATTCTGGTCATTTGGGGGATCCAGTCCCGTGGGACCACACCAGTGGGGGGGGAATGCCATGGGAAACCAACCCCAGTGTGGGCCAGCCCTGCTGAAGATRATGATAACCATCATCAGGGGAAGGGTCCTGCCCTCTGGGACCGCCCCAGGGGTGGGATGATGTCCATGAGGAGGTGTTGTGCCCCCTGGRACCACCCTTGGGAGGGAAAGCCGGCCATGGGAGGGGTCCAGCCCTGTTGGACCACCCCAGTGTGGGGCCACCGGCCGTGGGGGAGCATCCAGCCCCGTGTGCCCACCGCAGCGGGGGGATGTCGGCCGTGGGGAGGGGGCTGTGCCCGGTGGGGCCGCAGCCGCGTTTCTCCTTTA
>NW_026623978.1:156527-159921 GCF_030028575.1 Malurus melanocephalus | reverse complement strand
ATGGACACAGGGGACACACGGACAGATGGACACAGGGGACACACCGGACACGGACAGATGGACACAGGGATCCACCGGACACGGACAGATGGACACAGGGGAACCACCGAGTATGGACAGATGGACACAGGGATCCACCGGACACGGACAGATGGACACAGGGGATTGATCTACTGGGCACAGACAGATGGACACAGGGGACACACCGGACACAGACAGATGGACACAGGGGATTGATCCACCGGGCACGGACAGATGGACACAGGGGACACACCGGACACGGACAGATGGACACAGGGGATTGATCCACCGGGCACGGACAGATGGACACAGGGATCCACCGGACACAGACAGATGGACACAGGGGATTGATCCACCGGACACGGACAGATGGACACAGGGGATCCACCGGTCATGGATAAAATGGACACAAGGGATCCATTGGGCATGGACAGATGGACGCTGGGGACTGATCCACCGGGCATGGACAGATGGACATAGGGGACACACCGGGCATGGACAGATGGACACAGGGGACACACCGGACACGGACAGATGGACACAGGGGATTGATCTACCGGGCACGGACAGATGGACACAGGGATCCACCGAACACGGACAGATGGACACAGGGGATCCACAGACATGGACAGGGTGAACAAGCAGGACCCACCGGACTTGGTGGGCGTGGGCACATGGAACCTGCTGGACACAGTGAGGTTGGGCACACGGGATCCACTGGCACGGTGGGGTTGGACTGATGGGACTGACATGACACAGGGTGGGCATACAGGACCCACTGGGCATGATGGGGGTGGACACACGGGACTCACTGGACGTGGACAGGGTGGACACACGGGACTCACTGGACGTGGACAGGGTGGACACATGGGACTCACTGGACACACACAGGGTGCTGGACACATGAGACCCACCAGGCACTGCAGGGATGGGGACACAGGACCCACGTGGCACGATGGTGGTGGGCACATGGGACCCACTGGACATGGACAGGACGGGCTAACAGCCCCCAGGGCTGGTGGGTGAGGTGTTTGCCACGAGAGAGCAGTGACCTCAGGGACCCCAGGGACCCCCTCCTGCTCCTCAGCCCCCCAGGGTGCTSCTGGGTCCCTCCCACCTGCACGGATACCTGTGCCATCCATCCCTTTCTCTGGTCCCTCCTCTCTGCCCCCTTTTYGGCACCACCTCAGAACCCTTTGGCRTCACYGGGGTGGCACTTTAACATCACACGAGGCTGGGCAGGAAAAAAAGTGTGGGGATCCCGACCAAATCCTCCGCAGGAACCGGGACCCTCACGGGAATCAGCCCCCTCCCGAGGGACTGGGGCTCTCCCAGGGATCAGGACTCTCCGCAGGGCAGGGGCAGGGGCAGGGAGGGACCACAGTGGCTTTTGATGCCAGGCAGTGCCAGGAGCACGTGTCACCTGTACCCGGGCACGAGCGGTACCCGTTACCTCTGGGGTGGGGCGCTGGCACCCAGGGCGGCACCCGGCATCACCCGTGTCCCGAGCGGGGATGGGGGTTTGTACCTGCTGGGGGGGCCCCGCAGGGRGGTTACTGGGAGCTCCTGGGATGTGGTGGGGCCCTTGGCTGGACCTGCGTAAGCGTTTCGGGGGAGTCACCGCTGTTTATTTGAGTGTAGGGCGAGGCTATGGCCGGCCGCTAATGATTAACCCTGGGCTGAGCCAGAGGATGAGGCCCCCCCCGCTGAACGAGGGGCTGGGGTGCTCCCTGTGCCCCCTGTGTCCCCTCTGTGCCCCCCACCGGGTCCTGAGGGCCGTGACTCTGCCCACGGGGCCAGAGAGATGCTGCTCCCGCCGCTGCTCTGCGATGCCCGGCTCCTGTCGCGTCCTGTGCCCACACCCGAGGCTGGGGACACACTGCCAGCGGTGTCCCCCCACGCCAGGGAAGCGCGGGGGACCCAACCCGGGTGGGAGATGCTGCGGGGACCCCATCGGCGCGGTGGCACCCCTGTGCCAAGTGGGGCAGAGCGAACCCCCCTCCCTGGAGCCGGCGGCGGGGTGGGGCCTCCCCACCTGCTCCAGGTGCTCTATAAAGCTCCGGCCGCTGTCGAGCTGCCAGTTCCGGATCCCTGCATCGAGGCGTGTGCCGCCGGCTAACGGGAGAGCAGCCGCCGCCCAGCAGAGCCCAGCGAGGCGCCGGGACCCTCCCGGAGCAGCCCCATGGCGTTCACTGCCCTTCTGCTGCTGCTGGTGCTGGGCACAGGTGAGGGGCTGCGGCCGGCGGAACCTCGAGCCGGGCAGGAGGGGAGATATCGGGGCACGGGGAGCGGAGCGGGATCACTTTCAAAGTGGGGACCAGGGGACACCGGAGCCGGCGTCATGCTGGCTGCAGGGACATTGTCACCTCTCCCGTTGATCCTCCGGGGCGCAGCGCCCCGCGGCCGGTTGTGCTCAGGAAAACCGGGAGCTGGGGGCTCAGACTGCAGCCCCTCTGCCTTGTCCGGAGGGTTCGGCCAAGGGCTGGGCTGTACCGGGACCAGCCGGAGCAGGCTGTGCCCGGGACTCGCAGGCTGGAATGCAGGTGTGTCCCGGTGAGCACCCGGACCCCGGGCTCTCCTCCAGTGCCGCCGGCTCCTGCAGCAGCCGCTGGGAACCTGCCCGGGAGCTGCCTGTGCTGGCCCACGGCCAGGCCGGGCAGGTCCAGGGGGCGAGGGGACGCCGCACCCGGTCACCCACAGCAAGGGAGGCTTTACTGGGCAGTGAGGCTGAGCCTGAGCATGGCAGGGACAGCCCGGGGTGGGGGTCTGCAGGGCTGGACATGGCACCTGGACCCTCGGTGGTGCCACATGTGCCCAGCACCAGCCCCGTTGTTGAAGGTCTCGTTTGCCTCGTGGGTAGACGGAGCCACTGGCTGTTGGCTCCTGGGGTCGTGGTGTGTCCTGCAGCGTCCGGCTGAGGAGCTGTATTGGGTAAAACCTTCCCAAATTGGGCTGCAGCCACCAGCTCCCGGCGTTTCCTCCAGGTGCACGTGCCATGACCACTGAGACAACCATGGAGATGGAAACGACCGAGACCACCACCATGGAGATGACCACGGAAACGAGCACCACCACCACCTTGCCCCCAAATTTATTCCCCAAAAGCACAGGGAGCAGGCGGCCCCAAACCTTCCCCTACGCCACAGTGTTCCCTGGCACAAACACCACGAACTTCCATTTTGGCAACAGTTCCACAGGCAGCGCCGTGTCCAACCACACTGTGGGGCCTGTCCTCCGCACCCCTGCCATCTCCCACATCAATGTCACCTCAAACAGCAGCAGCTGGGTCCCCCATTTCGGCACCAACAGCAGCTCTGCCGCTCCCACCACTGTAGATGGCAACCACAATGCCAAAAGCAACGGGAGCACCAGC
>NW_026623978.1:153166-155221 GCF_030028575.1 Malurus melanocephalus | reverse complement strand
TCAAGTCCACCTGCACCTGCCGCCGGAAAAGCCGAGGGAAGCTCGACCTGCTGAGCCAGAAGGATTCCTACCACCCCATGGCTGAATACCTCCAGTACCAGAGCCACGGGCGCTACGTGTCCCCCAACAGCAAACCCAACCCCTACAGCCAGGTGAGAGCGAGACCCCCATTCCCCGGGGTCCCGGCTGCTGCAGAGGGCGAGGCAGAGCGGGGGTACATCCCCTGGGTTCTGGGTTAATGGCTAACGGACATGGCAGGTGTCCGGGGAGCTCGTCCGGGAGGCGAGCGTCACATTCACGCCTGGCTGGAGCAGCGTTGGGAGCGGGTGCGCGGCCGGCGCGGGCAGACCCGGCCCGGCTCCGGGGAGCTCCCCGCGACCTTGGGCAGCCCCTCCCTGTGCCCCGCCCCAGCGGAGGCAGGGGGCTCGCTGCCAGCCCACCCTGCCCGTTTTCCTGCTCAGCTGGCTCGCTGACAGACCCGCAGGTCTCTGGCTGTCACAGCATCCTCTGCCGTGGGTGGGAGCAAGGCTGGTGGGGGGCTGAGGGAATGATTCCTGCAGCCATCACCCCTCCAAAACCTGAGCTGCCGGGAGCTGCCTGGAGGCTCAGAGGGGTCCCCAAGGCAGTGTGGGGCTCAGGGACCCGCCCCGTGCTCCCCCCACGCCGGGGCTGTGGGCGGGGGCCGTGTCCAGCTGCTCGGGCTCTCTGCGAGCAGCTCACCCTGTGCAAATACCAGGGGCCTGGGTAAATATTTACCTTCGCACTCGCCAGGCCGGCTTATCGTGCGGGAACACGGCCGGGGCCACCGCGGCTCCTCCTGCGCACGGGGCGGGGGGGCTCGGGGTGTCCGTGGGGGCCCGGGGTGCTCACGGTGCCCACGGTGCCCACGGCTGGGGGCAGCAGCCCACCACGATGGGTGGATGCAGTTTTTGGTTGCCCACAGTGGCCACGGGGAGGGTGTAGGGTTTCCTTTGCTGGCCCAGGGTGGGGGCTCAGCCTTGACAGCCCCTCACCTTTCCTCCCCACAAGGTGGCCGGCAGCAGCACCACGAGAGCCGGCACTTTTACCTACACCAACCCCGCCTCCGGCTCCGACAACCTCTGAGGGACGCGCTGGGAAGGAGGGCGGCTGCCGAGGGGAAGGGGCGGCCGCAGCCCCCCAACTCCCGGGGGAGCAGCACCGGCCCCGGGYACATCCCCCGGTGCTGCTCGGCCCCTCGCCGTGGGCAGCGGGAGCCGGATGGTTCTGGAGCAGCCGGATTCGTGCACATGACAGAACTGGATGAACAAAGATCGGGGGCGGGAGGGAAGGTCCCGCACACCCCCTCGGTCCCCGCAATCGCTTGGCTTTGCAACCCTGCTCCGTGCCGGGGGTGGAGGGCTGGGCTGGTGCTCCCCCTCGGGGATTCAAAGGCTCTTTTCGTGGTGTTATTTTATATAAATATCTCTATTTGCGGGGTGTTGGTGCCGGGCTCGGCTCGGCGGGGTGGCAGGTCCTCGGCGGGGCGGCAGCTCCTCGGCCGGGGTGTATTTACCGCAGTTACAATAAAAGGATGGGGGCAGCCGTGTGTCCCCAGGTGGTGTAACAGGGGGGCTTCTCTGGGACGCTGACTCCCCTGGCGTGGCTGTCACCTCACCCAGGTGGCCTCGGCTTGGGTGTGACCGCTCTCATTTCCCAATTCAGGCAGTCCTGGGGTCGGTGCCGGGGGTGTCACCGTGTCCCTGCTCCCTGCATCCCTCTGGGTGTGACCACTCTCATTTCCCAATTCAGGCAGTCCTGGGGTCGGTGCTGGGGTGTCCCCGTGTCCCTGCTCCCTGCATCCCTCTGGGTATGACCGCTCTCATTTCCCAATTCAGCAGTCCTGGGGTCGGTGCCGGGGGTGTCACCGTGTCCCTGCTCCCTGCATCCTTCTGGGTGTCACCGCTCTCATTTCCCAATTCAGGCAGTCCTGGGGTCGGTGCCGGGGGTGTAACCGCTCTCATTTCCCAATTCAGGCAGTCCTGGGGTCGGTGCTGGGGTGTCACCGTGTCCCTGCTCCCTGCATCCCTCTGGGTG
>NW_026623978.1:148241-151625 GCF_030028575.1 Malurus melanocephalus | reverse complement strand
GCCCCCTGACCCCTTGGCACAGTCCAGCCCCACAGACAGCCCGGCCCCATGGCCCCTATGGGGCAGGGAGGCTCYGGAGGAGTCTGGCATCGCAGTTTATTGTAGGAAACCATGAAAATACAGCGTTTGTTGTAACAGAACCCAGGAGAAATGACAGCAGCTCGGACGGATCCCGGCGTGGGACCACCGGCACAGCCCCCACGGCGCGGGGRCTCCCGGGTGGGTCGGATCCGGACCCTGCAGCCCCAGCCCACCCCGGCCGTGCGGGGTTTGGCACCGAGCGGTAACGGGAGCCAAGCGCGGCCCTTGGAGCACGTGCAGGCAGGGCACGGGCAGGGCTGGCCAGGCACATTGCTGCCCAAGGACAGGGCAGAGCGGGGGCACCGAGGTGCCCAGCAGCCCACAGGAGGGACCCCACAGTGGCTGTGCCCAGGAGGGGCTGTACCTGGCTGCAGCCAGATGAGCCACATTGAAAAACGAGCCATTTTACAAAACATCTTCACACCTCGTTCCAGCCCAGCCTCCCTCCCCCGCCGCCCTCTCCCCCATCCCAGCCGCCTCCCCCACCCCAACCAGCACCCAGCCTCTCCCTCCACCATCAACCCAGTGCCACCTGCCACCCCCCTCCCTGCGCAGCCCCGTCCCCCTCCCTGACCCATCTCTAGGGCTGACCCTCTGCCAGCCCTGCCCACAGCCCCAGCCCGGAGCAGCCTCGGGGGCAGGCGGACAGGGTGAGGAGGGGATGGCAAAGCTGTCCCCGTCCCCCCATCCCATAAAACAAACACCTGGCAGGGCCAGGGCCATCCCYTTACGCTCTGCTCCCTGCCCGCTTGTGTCCCCCCCAGGCCCTGCAGCCCGTGGATGCCCGGGGGGGCAGAGCTGGCGGGTGTGCAGGGAGCTCGGGCACGGCTCAGTCCAGCTTGGCAAAGTTCCCGATGTTCAGTTTCCTCTCCTGCTTGTTGGCCACCAGCTCCTGAAGGTGCAGGGCCCCCCCTCCGATGAAGCAGAAGGCGGGGCAGACCGGCCCCGAGCAGTCCACGCCGCACTCCCAGAGCTCACGGAAGGACACGGCGTCGTAGAAGCTCACCTTGCCCTGCTCGTAGTCCAGGCAGATGCCGATGCGCGGGGGCAAGGGCACGGTGCAGCCGTTGGGGTCGCGGGACGTGAGGGCCGAGCCGTGCGACAGCARGATCTTGCCCATGCCGATGGTGAGGAAGGCGTAGGGAGGAGGCGCCTCCACCGTCGTGTCCTCCGCCCCGCTGTCGTGGCCGCTGTCGGGGTCATACCTGCGGAGAGGGGACGGATGAGGACCCCCACCCTCCCCTCACACCCCTGCTGGGGAGCTACGAACAGGCAGAAAACCCCCTGAAACCCCCCAAACCACCCCGCTCACCTGGGGCTCACCACGTCCTGCGGCACCTGGAACCACTCCTGCARTTTGCTCTCCAGCCCCACGCCCACCTTCACCAGGTACGAGCTGGGGTCCACGCAGCAGGCCCAGTAGCTCTTGCCCTGGGTGATGGCCACGTCGCCGATGACCAGGTCGATGGACAGGTGGCAGCTGGTCATCAGGCGCTCGGCCGCGAACAGCATGGGGATGCCGGGGACGCTGCGCACCGCGCGCTGGTCCTTGCTGATGGCCAAACGGTCCCGGTTGAARCCCCAGCGGTTGTCCAGGAAGAAGTTGAGGACTGTGGGGAGGAAAGGAGGAGGAGGAGGGTGAGCAGGACGCTGACTGGGGTGCTCCCACCGATGCCTTAGGATTTTTTAGCTTCTGTATTCTTGTGCTTCTCTAGCGTACAGCATTAAAGCTCTTATTCTCACATCTTTAGAAAAAACAATTCCTCTCTAGGCCTGAAATCCAAGGACACTTCGCTGCCTCAGAGCCCCAAAATATGGAAACAACAGAGAATTGCGGGGAGCAAGCTTGGGGTGGGTGACATCATCACCTGAAGGTGTTATTGAAGAATTGGGGCCTGAAATGTTCATAAGACAGAACTTACAAAAGGTAAAGATCTCGTGACTCAGTGTCCATTTTGGACTCAGGAAAARGCTTTTGTCTGCCCTTAATGTACCGGGCAGCAGGCCTGGATTAAATTTGTCTGCTTTTATTCTCTTAATTTTGTCAGGGCTCTGTTTCAAGTGAGCCTTGTTTTAGGGCTCCTCTTGTCCCTTCCCTGGATTAAATTTGTCTGGTCCAGGCTCTGTTTCAGGTAAGCCTTGTTTTAAGGCTCCCCTTGACCCTTCCCTGGATTAAATTTGTCTGCTTTTATTCTCTTAATTTTGTCCGGGTTCTGTTTCAGGTGAGCCTTATTTTAGGGCTCTCCTTGTCCCTTCCCCGGATTAAATTTGTCTGCTTTTATTCTCTTAATTTTGTCTGGGCTCTATTTCAAGTGAGCCTTGTTTTAGGGCTCTTCTTGTCCCTTCCCTGGATCAAATTAGTCTGATTTTATTCTCTTAATTTTGTCCGGGCTGTGTTTCAAGTGAGCCTTGTTTTAGGGCTCCCCTTGACCCTTCCCTGGATTAAATTTGTCTGCTTTTATTCTCTTAATTTTGTCCGGCCTCTGTTTCAAATGAGCCTTGTTTTAAGGCTCCCCTTGTCCCTTCCCTGGATTTAAAATTGTCTGCTTTTATTCTCTTAATTTCATCCACGTTCTGTTTCAGGCGAGCCTTGTTTTAGGGGCTCCCCTTGGCCCTTCCCTGGATTAAATTTGTCTGCTTTTATTCTCTTAATTTTGTCCGGGCTCCATTTCAGGTGAGCCTTATTTTAGGGCTCTCCTTATCCCTTCCCTGGATCAAATTAGTCTGCTTTTATTCTCTTAATTTTATCTGGGCTCTGTTTGAGGTGAGCCTTGTTTTAGAGCTCCCCTTGTCTATTCCCTGGATTAAATTTTTATTCTCTTAATTTTGTCTGGGCTCTGTTTCAGGTCAGCTTTATTTTAGGGCATCACCAGCACCCCTCCTCCCCTCTCACCTGGGGCGGGCGGCGTGTGCAGGTAGATATCCTCACTGTAGTCGCCAAAACCCGCCTTGTTGTAGCCCTTCACCCGGAGCACGTAGACGCTGTCGGTGTCCAGGTACTCGACGAGGGCGCAGGTACCCCTCACCTCCTCCCTCCGCTGCCACAGCTTCAACCCCTTGGCCTTGGCGTCGGTCTTGCGGAACTCCACCGTGTAGTGCCAGGCGGGCGGCGAGTGCTGCGGCAGCCGCCAGCACAGGAAGATCTGGTCGTAGGTGTAGGTGCGCTGCGTGTCGATGACGGGGGCCTCGGGCGCTGCGGGGAGAGGCCAGCGGCGGGCATCAGGCAGCATCCCCCGGCCCGCGGGCGGGGAGGCGGCCGGACGCAGGGATGGGGGCATTCCGGACGGACGGACGGACGGACGG
>NW_026623978.1:146022-147046 GCF_030028575.1 Malurus melanocephalus | reverse complement strand
AGGGTGGTGGAAATGGGGTGAGGAAGAGGAAGGAAACAGGAGAAGGGTGGAAATGGGGCAAAGAGAAAAACGGGAATGGGGCAAAGAGAAAAATGAAAATGGGGCAAAGAGAAAATTGGAAATGGGGTGAGGAAGAGGAAGGAAACAGGAGGAGAAACAGGTGGAAATGGGGCAAAGAGAAGGGTGCAAATGGGGCAAAGAGAAAAATGGGAATGGGGTGAGGAAGGAAACAGGATGAGGAGGGTGGTAGAAATGGGGTGAGGAAGAGGAAGGAAACAGGAGAAGGGTGGAAATGGGGCAAAGAGAAGGATGGAAATGGGGCAATAAGAAAAATGGGAATGGGGAGAGGAAGAGGACAAAAACAGGGTGAGAGCAGGATGGAAATACAGAGAGAGGGAGAATGGAAATGGGGAAAAAATGGGGCAAGGATGGGGTTGGAATGGGATGAAGAAAGTGGGGTGAGTAGGACAGAAATGGGGTGAGGAGGCAGATGGGAATGGGTCAAAGGGGGAAAAATGGGATGAGGAGAGCAGTGGAAATGGAGTGAGAAAGAATATGGAAATAGGGTGAGAGTGGGACAGAAATGGGATGCAGACAGGATCAGAAATGGGATGAAGTTCTGGACAGAAAATGGGAGAAGGGAGGTCAGATATGGGGCAAAGAAGGGGATGGAAATGGGACAAGAGGGGGAAGAAAATTGAACAGGGAGAGGGCCAGAAATGGGACAAGGAGAAAATGGAGAGAGGAATGGGATGGAAATAGTGTGAGACCGGGATGGAAATGGAAAGTGGGGAATGGAAATGGGGCAAGAAGAAAATGGAAATAGGGACAGGATGGGATTGAAATGGGGAAAGGGAGAGCGGAAACAGATGAGGAGGGGACAGAAAATTGGGTGATGAATGGGACAGAAATGGGGTGAGAAAGGGAATAGAAGGAGGTTGAGGGGATGGAAATGGGGTTAGAGTGGGACAGAAATGGGGTGAGAAAGGGGATGGAAACAGGGTGAGAGGGGATAGAAATGGGG
>NW_026623978.1:142323-145189 GCF_030028575.1 Malurus melanocephalus | reverse complement strand
GAGAGGGGATGGAAATGGGGCAAGGAAGGGGATGGAAATGGGGCGCGAGGGGGATGGAAATGGGACCAGGATGCCGACGGAAATGCGGCGAGAGGGGATGGGAGGGCAGGAGGAGCGGCGGCAGATGGAGGAAGCAGAGCCACCGGCTGCCAACACCAGCGGGCAGGATGGGGATGGAGGATGGCGGCGGAGCAGGGCCAGGGCAGGATCGGGATGGAGGGATGGAGGGATGGAGGGATGGGAAGAGAGAGCGGGGCGGCTCTGGGGCAGGGGTGTGACTTGCCTCAGTTACTTCGGTGACGCCTCGGCAGCGGCCGCAGCCTATAAACAAAGAGAGGTAGAAGCAGGTCTGAAACGTGTCGCCAGCGGGTCCGGCAGGGCCACGCGGCTCCTGCCCTGCGGGAAGCGCCTGCCCGGCGGCGGGGCAGCTCCGTACTCACCCTCCGGCACTCCTGCTTGCCCTCACCTGGCACCACGGCCCTGCCTGTCCGCCCCTGGCCCGGCCCATCTGGCACAGGGCAGGGCAGGGCTATCTCTGGGGGCTGCTGGGGCGGTCCCTGACGGGGAGGGGGCACCGGCAGATCCGCGAGCGCCTGCCCGAGCGGCTGCGGCCGTGCTGCGGCTCCGAGGCGGGCATGGAGCCGCTCTGCCCGCGGGGGCTGCGCCTCGGCACGGGGCACAGCCGGTGCCCGGGTCCCGCTGCCTTTACCTCGGATGAAGGCCAGGTCGGTGAGCAGCTTCAGCTCCCTGCTGACGTCCAGCTGGAAGTGGCTGAAGGAGGCGTTGGCTGCAGGACGGAAACTCTGCAGCGAATCGGTGGCCCTGAGGATCCTGTGGCACAGGAGAGAGGGGATGTCGGGGTGCCACCTTGGGCACTGGAGGGTCCTGACCGCCCTGGCAGCCCCGCAGCCCAGTACCTGTTGTGCAGCTGCTTGGCAGCCTGKACAAAGCAGGGGTGGTCAGTCTCCTTCAGCACCTCCTGAGCGTAGCCCACCATGCCCGAGTTCTCCAGCATGGCCTGGTGCTCCCGGATCTGGCCGTGCAGGCTGGCCAGCCGCTCCTGCTGGCACTCCTCAATGGCCTGCAGCAGCGTGGCACGCTTCTCCTCCAGCATGGCACAGAGCYCCTGGATCAGCTGTGACACCTCCTCCTTGGCCTGTGAGCCGTTCACCTGGCGGGCACAGGCACGGCAGGGTCAGCGTGTGGCATGTCCTGGGACCAGAGGTGACACTGGGCTGGCAGTGCCACCCCATGCCTAGGGACAGCTCAGGGACACACGGGCACGCTCTGCCCTTACCTCCGTGTGCTTCACCGTCTCCTCCAGCTCGGCAATCTGGGTCTGCACCGTGTCCTGGCTGCTCAGGATGTAGGCGAGGCTCTTCGTCAGCTTCTCCTGCGGGAAGGTGATGAGACACGGTGCCGGCAGCCCCCAGCTCGCCCCRCACCCCCCGTCTGCGGCGGTGCCCCCGATTCCCCGCAGAGCCCCGGCAGCCCTTACTTACCCTGAGKGCCTGGTAGGCGCTGAGCACCGGGGTGATCTTGTGGCTGGTGTGGGTGCGGCGCACGCGGCAGAGCTGGCACACCAGCCGCTGGCAGGTCTTGCAGTAGTGAGTCACCTCCTCTTTGTGCTCCGGGCACATCAGCCCCTGCGCGGGCACAGCGGGGCTCAGAGGGGCTCAGMGGGGCTCCACACCCCCCTGCCCCGCTGCAGGGTCCCACCCTCGCACCCCCAAATCTTGGAATCGTGGAATGGTTTGGGTTGGAAGAGSATCTTRRAGATCATCTTCTTCCAASCYCCCTGATGTGAGCAGGGGCATCCTCAACTACCCCCTGTCGCTCAGAATCCCACCCTGGGGCCCTTGAACACCTCCAGGGATGGRGCATTCACAAMTTCCACAGGCAACTCSTTCCACTACCACACCACYCTCACTACAARAATTTTTTCCTGATATCCAACCTAAACCTATTTTCTTTCMGTTTGACCCATTCCCCCTTGCCCTGTCACTCCAGGCTCTTGTAAACAGCCTTGMYCCATCTTCCCTATAAGTTCCATTCAGGTACTGGAAKGCCACAACCCCAAAGTTTCCCTTCTCCGGGCYRAACAATCCCAATTATCTCAGCCTTAATCCCCCATCAGGTACAGCAGGACCCACAGGGCGGCCATACCTTGGGGCGGAAGGTGAGGGTGGGGGGCGTGGGCTCGTGCTGGGCTTTCTGGGTGCCCCAGGGGTGGTAAAGCTTGAAGCACTCGTTACAGAAACTGGACTTGCACTCGGTGCAGCCCTTGGTGGCCTCCAGCTGCGGGGGCTTGCAGAACTGGCACATGATGGCCGCGCTGATGTTGATGGTCTGCCKGTAGCGCTCCACCACCCGCTCCAGCGTCAGGTTGCGGAAAAGGCTGCCCAGGCCCCGCTCGCCCAGGTCCACGTCCCGCTGGCAGGCGGGGCACGGGAAGCTGACGGTCTGGGGGTGTACAGCACCCCGTTTGCGCCCCGGGTAGGTGCCGAAGCCTGTGGGGAGGGAGGCAGGGAGGGGGTCAGCAGGCCATGGGGTCCCGTGGGGGAGCTGAGGGCACTGTCCCCATCCCCATCCCTATCCCCATCCCCAACCCCCCTCCCCTCTATTGCTCCTGTTCCCTCTGCCATCCCCTCCAGCCATGTCTGTCCTCTCTGCTGTCCCCATCTCCTCCAGCCATCTCCATCCCCTCCAGCTATCCATCCCTGCCCCTCTAGCAATCCCTCTCTTCTCCAGCCACCCCTCCCTGTCCCCTCCAGCTGTCCTTTTCTCCTCCAGCCATCCCTGTCCTTGTCCACACCAGCCACTCTCATTGTCTGCAGCCATCCCCTACCCTTCTGTTCTTCCCATC
>NW_026623978.1:138458-141136 GCF_030028575.1 Malurus melanocephalus | reverse complement strand
TCTGCCACCCTCTCCAGCCCCACCTGACTTGAGGAGGCGGTCGAGCCGGTCGGGTTTGGGGACAACCCGGCGTCCCAGGCGGGGGCTGCGGGTGGACGGGGTGGCCGCGGGCGAGGTGGGCTCGGACGTGGGGTCACAGTACAGGTGGCCATTCTGCAGCAGCACCTCGCTGGCACACACGTGGCACACGTTGTGGGTGCAGGGCAGTGCCAGAGGCTGCTTGTACATCTCCTTGCACACGGGGCACACCAGCTCCCGCTCCATGTTCTTCATGCTGGTCTGCGGAGAGAGATCGGGAGCGTCACCAGCTGGTGGTGGAATGGGGATGGGACNCAGGATCAGAGCCAGAATCAGGGCTGAGATCAGCAGCAGGGCCAGGATCAGAGTCAGAACCAGCAGCAGGGCCAGGATCAGGGCTGAGATCAGCACCAGAACCAGGATCAGGGCTGAGATTGGCACCAGAGCCAGGATCAGGGCTGAGATTGGCACCAGAGCCAGGATCAGGGCTGAGATCGGCACCAGGGGTAGGATTAGGGCCAGGATCAGGGCTGAGATCGGCACCAGGGGTAGGATTAGGGCCAGGATCAGGGCTGAGATCAGCAGCAGGGCCAGGATCAGGGCTGAGATCGGCACCAGGACCAGGATTAGGGCTGAGATCAGCACCAGGACCAGGATTAGGGCCAGGATCAGGGCTGAGATCAGCACCAGGGCCAGGATTAGGGCTGAGATTGGCACCAGGGCCAGGATCAGGGCTGAGATCAGCACCAGGGCCAGTATTAGGGCTGAGATTGGCACCAGGGCTAGGATCAGGGCTGAGATCGGCACCAGGACCCGGATTAGGGCTGAGATCGGCACCAGGGGTAGGATTAGGGCCAGGATCAGGGCTGAGATCGGCACCAGGACCAGGATTAGGGCTGAGATCAGCACCAGGACCAGGATCAGAGTCAGGACCAGCAGCAGAGCCAGGATCAGGGCTGAGATCGGCACCAGGACCACGATTAGAGCCAGGATCAGGGCTGAGATTGGCACCAGGGCCAGGATCAGGGCCAGGGCCAGGGTCAGCATCAGGGCTGGGACCAGCACTAGGACAGGGATCAGGGCCAGGATCAGCATCACGACCAGGATCAGGGCGGAGATCGGCACCAGGGCCAGGACTGGGACCAGTACTGGGACCTAAGCTGGGATGGAGACGAGAACCAGGACCAGGATCAGGGCAAGGATGAAGCCTGAGACCAGCAGCACGGACAGGATGAGGACAAACACTGAGACCAGCACCGGGACGAGGATCAGGGCTGCCACTGGGATGAGGAATTAAGCTGGGATCAGCAGCATGGTCAGGATCAGGACCAGCACTGGGATGGGGCTGGGACAGTAGGGTCAGGATCAGGGCCTGGGGACAGCACCAGAGCCAGGACCAGGATCAGGATCAGGACCAGGACCAGGATCAGGATCAGGACCAGGACCAGGACCAGGACCAGGATCAGGATCAGGACCAGGACCAGGACCAGGATCAGGCCTGGGACAGGGATGAGGACTGGGACCAGCATCAGGGCCAGGATCAGGACCAACACTGGGATCTGAGCCTGGATGAGGCTCAGGCCTAGGATGGGGATGGGATTGGGATTGGGGCTGGGCCCAGAGCAGGGCCAGGATCAGAACCAGCAGTGGAATGGGGGACACTACTGGGATCAGCACCAGGATGGGGCCTGGAGCTGGGATGGGGACTGGGATGGGGATGAGGATGAGGACCAGCACTGGGATTAGCACCAGGATGGGGCCCAAGGCTGGGATGGGGATGGGGACTGGGATGAGTGCTGCGATTGAAACTGGGATGGAGAGGATGCTGGGGGCCAGGATGGAGATGGGGTTTGGGATGGGGACCRGGGCTGGAYKCACASCAGAGCCCGGATTTGGCCCCGTACTGGGACCMGTGCCAGGACCGCGCTGGGCACCGGGATCGGGGCCGGGATGGGGCCGCCCCCCGCCGTACCCGGTGCTCCCACGGCTCGGTGTGGGGGGGTCGCGATGACCGCCCTCCCCGGGGGTCGCTGCGGTGAGTCGGGGACCGGGTCCGCCGCCCGCCCACCCCTCAAGGGCATCGCCCCCCCCCAAGTCCCCCGCCGCGTTGCCACGGCGACCCGGTCCCGGGGGACCCCTGTCCGCCCCCCCGCCGCCACCGCGGTCGCTCACGCTGATGCGGACGAGCGCGTCCATGATGGAGGTGAAGGTCTGCAGGTCYTCGCCTTCGGCCATGGCTCCGCTCCCCGCTCCCGTGCCCGCGGCGGCGGCGGCGGCAGCAGCAGCGGCCGCGATCGCCCCGGTGCGTTGCAGGGAGCGGCGGAGCCGGGGGGAGGGCGGGGGGCGGCGGCGCGCATGCTCGGCGGCGCCCGCCCCGGCGGCACCGGAGGGCGGTGGAGGCACCGGAGGGGCGGCGGCGCCGGTGGGGGAGGCGGCACCGGTGGGGGAGGCGGCACCGCCGAACCCCCGGGCATCCCCCGACGGGCGCAGTGGGGCTCGGGGAGCGGCGCCTAGGGGAAGGCTGCCGGCGGGTTGAGCGTGGCGCCGGTCCCGGTGGTGATCCCGGGTGTGATGTCGGTACCGGTGCCGGTACCGGGACCGGGAATCCCGCACCCCCGCCCCGCCCGCTGTTCCTGTCCCCGCCGCCAGAGGGCGCTCCG
>NW_026623978.1:132922-136052 GCF_030028575.1 Malurus melanocephalus | reverse complement strand
GACAGCAGGGTGCCGTTCCATCCCTTAACCCTAAAACCAGGCCTTCAACAACCTGGAGAACCTCATCTTTGGGAAAGGCTTCCAGGCCAAGATATTCCCCGAGAGTAAGTCCTGCAGGGGCCCAGGAGGGAAGTGAGAACAAATCTGTGTCCAAAGTCCTCTGGCTGGGCTGGGGGTGCTCCAAGGGTGGGACTGGAGGGTCCCAACCCTGCCCTGGAACTGTGGCAGCTCCCCCTGAGCTTTTTCTGGGCCTGGAGGAGTGGGAATTGTGCTGCTGCAGTCGTGACCCCCTCAATTACCAAGCCCTGCAGCATCATGTTTTCTCCTGTTTTCCACAGTCCTCACCTGCCTCTTGCTGGCCCTGTTTGCCTCTGGCCTCATCCATCGTGTCTGTGTGACCACTTGGTACGTCCAGGGCTGACCTGGAGGGTGGGGAGTGGCCAAGGGGACCCTGAGGGGTCACGGGTGGCAGTGGGAGTGGGACAGGATGCTGGGCAGGGCCAGGAGTAGCAGGGACCCTCAGGAGGCTGTGGGAATGGCAGCACAGGGGGATCCAAGGGAGAGGGTTTAGGAAAGGCAGGAGTGGGATCTAAGGGGGAAGTGTTGGTTTAGGAGAGGCAGGAAGAGTGGGATCTAAGGGAAAAGTGTTTTAGGAAGGGTAGGGAGTGGGATCCAAGGGAAAAGTATTGTTTTAGGAAGGGTAGGGAGTGGGATCCAAAGAGAAGGTGTTGGTTTAGGAAGGGCAGGAAGAGTGGGATCCAGGGGAAAGTGTTGGTTTAGGATGGGCAGGGGAGTGGGATCCAAGGGATGGATGTTTAGGAAAGGCAGGAAGAGTGGGATATCAGGGGGAAGTGTTGGTTTAGGAAGGGCAGGGGAGTGGGATCTAAGGAGAAAGTGTTAATTTAGAAGGGGCAGAGCAGTGGGATCCAAGGAAGAGTGTTTAGGAAGGGCAGGGGAGTGGGATCCAAAGAGAAAGTGTTGATTTAGGAAGGGCAGAAAGAGTGGGATCTAAAGGGAAAGTGTTGGTTTAGGAGGGGCAGGGGAGTGGGATCCAAGGGGAGGTGTTGGTTTAGAAAGGGGAGGGGCAGGGGAGTGGGATCCCAAGGAAGGGTGTTTAGGAAGGGCAGGGGAGTGGGATCTAAGGAGAAAGTGTTAATTTAGAAAGGGCAGAGCAGTAGGATCTCAGGAAGAGTGTTTAGGAAGGGCATGGGAGTGGGATCCAAAGGGAAAGTGTTGGTTTAGGAGGGGCAGGGGAGTGGGATCCCAGGGATGGATGTTTAGGAAGGGCAGGGGAGTGGGATCTAAGGAGAAAGTGTTAATTTAGAAAGGGCAGAGCAGTGGGATCCCAGGAAGAGTGTTTAGGAAGGGCAGGGGAGTGGGATCCAAAGAGAAAGTGTTGATTTAGGAAGGGCAGAAAGAGTGGGATCTAAAGGGAAAGTGTTGGTTTAGGAGGGGCAGGGGAGTGGGATCCCAAGGAAGGGTGTTTAGGAAGGGCAGGGGAGTGGGATCTAAGGAGAAAGTGTTAATTTAGAAAGGGCAGAGCAGTAGGATCTCAGGAAGAGTGTTTAGGAAGGGCATGGGAGTGGGATCCAAAGGGAAAGTGTTGGTTTAGGAGGGGCAGGGGAGTGGGATCCAAAGGGAAAGTGTTGATTTGGGAAGGGCAGTACAGTGGGATCCAAGGGAGGGTGTTTAAGAAAGGCAGAGGAGTAGGATCCAAAGAGAAAATGCTGATTTAGGAAGGGCAGAAAGAGTGGGATCCCAGGGGAAAGTGTTGGTTTAGGTGGGGCAGGGGAATGGGATCCCAGGGAAAGTGTTGGTTTAGGAAGGGCAGGAAGAGTGGGATCTCAGGAAAAGTGTTTAGGAAAGAAGGGGAGTGGGATCCAAAAGGAAAGTGTTGATTTAGGAAGGGCAGAAAGAGTGGGATCCCAGGGGAAAGTGTTGGTTTAGGTGGGGCAGGGGAATGGGATCCCAGGGAAGATGTTGATTTATGAAGGGCAGGAAGAGTGGGATCCCAAGGAAGGTGTTGGGGTGACCCTGCCGTGTTCCTGCCCCCTCCAGCTGAGCAGCCTTTTCCTTTTGCAGCCTCATCTTCTCCATGGTCGGCCTCTACTACATCAACAAGATCTCCTCCACTCTCTACCAGTCCACAGCGCCCGTCGCTGCTCCTGCCAAGGCTGTCGGCAAGGGCAGGAAGAGAAATTGATGTCCTGCTGCCCCTTCCTGGGGCAGCCCCCTCCCCACGGCCGATCCGGGACTCCCCCCTGCCCAATAAAGCCATCTCTTTGTAGCTTTTTATCTCCTCCACCAGTTACCGACCCAGATCCTGGCACTGCTGTGTGCTGGTGTGGCGGGGCGCGGCTCTGGAGCCTGGGGTGGGTTTTGGGGGAGCTGGAGGTGGCCGGAGGGGTAATTATGTGCTATTAGCATCTCATTTGTTCAGACCTACAAAGGAATCAGAGCGCAGCGGAGCCGGGCGGGTTGGAGCAGACTCAAGAGCCACAGAGGCTGGAGCAGGCGGGGGGCTTTGGGGAGTTCCAGTGGCTCAACCCCAGCTGCCACCAGACCCCTGCACTGGCACGGGGTTTGGCAAGGAATCACAGACTCGTGTGCCCTGCGCAGGACTCCGGGAAAGGCACCGGGGCTGTCCCGATGGGGGGGTGGGAACGGCGCGGTCCCCGCAGCCGTGGGAGGGCAGGCAGTGCTTGCTCCCACGCCGAGCCCCTGGCACCYCTCCGGCCGGACGTAGAGGAAACCAGATGCTTCCTGCGGTCCCGGCCGCGGCCGACAAAGCCCGGAGCTTCCTGCGGCACCGGGAGCGGGGCCGGACCGGGGGTCTTGGCGGGGTCCCGGGGGTGTCCCGGCGGTACCGTGCCCCTCCACCAGGGGGAGTCACCGCCCGCTCCTCCACGGAACTACAACTCCCGGCAGCCCCCGCGCACGGCGCTGCCGTGACGTCACCGCCGCGCCGGGCGGAGAGCGGGACCGGCACCGGGAGCGGGACCGAGCCAGGTGGGGGCGGGGCTGGGCCCGGGTCTTTGGGGACCGGGCCGGGGCGGGTGGTGGAGACCCGGAGGGGTTTGGGGTTCCCGGTGGAGACTGGGTCCAATGCGGGGCGGTCCCTCTCTCCTGG
>NW_026623978.1:128281-132358 GCF_030028575.1 Malurus melanocephalus | reverse complement strand
TCTTTCCTCTTCCCCTTTTCCCTCTTTCTCCTCCTCTCTCCCCGGCTCCCTTTCGCCCCCTCCCACATTTTCCCCTCTTCTCTCCCCCGTCTCCCCTCAGGCCGCCATGACCAAGCTGGGGCAGTGGCTGTGTGGACTCGCCCTGCTGGGCTCCGCCTGGGCAGCTCTGGCTCTGGCTCCGCCGGCTTTTCAGCCACCGGGCCCGCTCCGCCAGGCGCTGCTGCCGCTGCCCGTCTACCTGCTGGTGGCTTTCGGCTGCTACTCCCTGGCCACCGTGGGCTACCGCCTGGCTACCTTCAACGACTGCGAGGAGGCGGCGGCCGAGCTGCAGGAACACATCAGGGCGGCGCGGGCGGACCTGCGCCGGCGGGGGCTGCGCTTTGGACCCCAATAAAGCCCAGGGACGGCATAAACCGGTGCTGTTCTGTGATCCCGGGACACGGGGGGAACGTGGGCACCGAGGGCTCTGGGTGCTGCTGGAAGCCACCCCGGGGGAATCGCTCAGCTCTGGCCGGTGCGAGGTGGGTGTTTGGGGGGCTCTGTGAAGGCCAGGGGTCTCTATGTTCTCTCTCTCAGTTCTCCCACCACACTGAGGAGCTGCAGGAACCTTTCCCACACACGGYCCTGCCCTGTTTTTCCCTCTCTGAGCTCTCTGGATTCGGATGCGGGACAGGCCGTGCCCCAGAGCCCAAGCACATTCCAGGCTCAGATGTGGTTCAGCCCTGCAGGTGGGAGCTGGAGGAGCCTCATCCCGTCCCGCTGGCCGCATTCCCGGCAAGGAGGAGAGGCACTGGCAGGGTGTGGCGKGCGGCACAGCCTTTAAATCACAGCGTGGTCCTCCCCGGGCATTTCAGGGGGAACTCTCCAGCTCCTCTGCCTATCCACAGCACCACGCTCGGCTTCACTGGGAAGAAAGAGGGGTAGGGGAGTCTCTCTGGAGCTCCCCCCGTTCCTGGGGACCCCCATCCCTGCTCTCTGACCCGCTGTGCCAGGACTTGCTGCCCTGGCAGCTTCTCCAGCYGAAAGACTTTGGGATTTTAATTAGCAGCTGTGTATCCTCTGCAGAAAGGAGCAGTTGGGAGCGGGAGGGAGGACTCGGGTTAATTAGCAGGAGCAGCTAATTAGCTGTTTCCTGAGCAGCAAAGGCCGGGTGGGAACAGGGTGGGAAGCTCCCAGCACTCGCTGGCACACGGATGGTTGGGGGGTGACACTGCCCTGGATTCAGCCACAAGGGGCCTTGATGGGGTCAAGACCACAGCACAAGGACAGCAGTGCTCCAGGGGCTACTGACAGCCCTCTGCGGGCTACTCAGGGCCAGCAGGGGCTACTCACAGCCAACCAAGGGCTCCTTGTGACCATTCAAGGGCTACATATCCATGCAGTGGCTACTTGTGGTCATGTAGGGGCTACTCATGGCCATCAGGGGCCACTGATAGCCCTCTGTGAGCTACTTAGAACCATCAGGGGCTACTGATAGCCCTCTGCGAGCTACTTAGGACCATCAGGGGCTACTCCTCGTCATCTAGGGGCTACTCACAGCCTTTTGTGAGCTACCCATGACCTTGTGCCGGCTACTCCTGGCAATCCAGAGCCTCTACTCATGGCCATKCAGTGGCTACTCACAGCCTTCAAGGAGCTACTTGTGATCCACAGCAAAAGGACAGCAGCGCTCCAGTGGCTACTGACAGCCTTTGGTGGGCTACCCAAGGCCATCAAAGGCTACTCGTGGTCATCTAGGGGTTACTCACATGAGCTACCCTCTCTGAGCTGAGATGGTCATCTGTGAGCTACCCATGGCCCTGTGCTGGCTACTCCTGGCAATCCAGAGCCCCTTCTCATGGCCATTCAGTGGCTACTCGCAGCTTTCAAGGGGCTACTTATGGTCATCCAGGGGCTACTCAGGGCAATCCAGGGCCTCTACTCATGGCCATTCAGTGGCTACTCACAGCTTTCAAGGGGCTACTTATGGTCATCCAGGGGCTGGCTACTCCTGGCAATCCAGAACCTCTACTCATGGCCATTCAGTGGCTACTTACAGCCTTCAAGGAGCTACTTGTGATCCACAGAACAAGGACAGCAGCGCTCCAGGGGCTACTGGCAGCCCTTGGTGGGCTACTCAGGGCCATCAAGGGCTACTCGTGGTCATGTAGGGGCTACTCACATGAGCTACCCTCATCTCTGAGCTGAGATGGTCATCTGTGAGCTACCCATGGCAATCCAGAGCCCCTACTCATGGCCATTCAGTGGCTACTCGCAGCTTTCAAGGGGCTACTTAYGGTCATCCAGGGGCTACTCAGGGCAATCCAGGGCCTCTACTCATGGCTGGGCTACTCCCAGCCCGTGTGGTGGCAGCCCAGCGGCAGCTCCTCCCTGCACGGAAGCGTCCAGGAGCTGCCTCCGGCCTGGCACGAGGGGCCACGTCAGAGCCGCTCCCGGCACGGGGCAGCCGGAGCGACCGGTTGGCAGCCGAGGTGTGTCGGTGGAGAAAGCTGCCCTTTGCCGAGGCCGTGGRGCTGCTCCGGGGGGGAGCGAGGGGCTCCTCCCCGCTGGGATGAATCCCAGGAGCAGCCGGAGCAGCAAGGGGCAAGATGGAGCACGCCAGGAGCTCGTCCTCCTTCCCTCAACGCTGCATTCAGCTCGGCCGCGTCCCTCCGTATGGATTTTTCCAGGCTGTGTGTGAGGTGTGGAGGAGCAGTTGAGGCACAGCACAGCTCCTCTCGGTGTCCTCCCAACTGTGTCACCTTGGCCAGAGCGTGGGATGAGGCTCCTCAGTCCTGTGTGGGGTGGGGGTCACTTTCTGAGCATCTGCTGTGTGATTTGTCCCCCCTCCTGTCCCTCCACCGAGGCACCGGCCMCGATATCTTCATTCCAGATCGCTGTTAATTGGTTAATCGACGTCGGATCGATGCTTGATCCGGGCTCGCTCGATCCGCGGGGGTTTTAGCAAGAATTCCCATCGATTCCCGGTTCCTGGTGGCTGCTTGTCAGCTCCACAACAAGCTTTTACCCCCGTGCAGTGACGGGTGGCTCCCGTAGCTCAGGGGTCACAATGCTTTCTTCCCCAGAGTCCCCTCCTGGATGCAACCCAGCCCTGTGCCAACACCAGGACTGATGTGAGGCTTTGCCATAAATAGCCCAGGGGGTGTCAGGATGAGCCCCTGCCATAAATAGCCCCTGGATGGCTATAAGTAGCCCCTGGATGGCCATAAGCAACCCCTGGATGGCCACAAAGAGCTCCCAAAGCAGCTGTACCATCCTCTGCAGCAGAACCAGGAGGGAGGGACAAGAAGCAGCCTCTGGGAAGTCTCWGATTTATTAAAAGGCACTTGAATCCATACAAAAGAGACGCCTGGACCCCTGAAAGCTCCATCCCGGTGCCAGCCAGGGCTGTGGGCATGGAGAACCATCCTCCCACCCTGGGATTTGAGGGGCTCGTGGCACCCTGAAGGCATCACTGAGAGCTCTGCAGATTCGGGGCTGGAGGCAGGAGGTCCCTCCTGGTGGCCCATGCGAGTGGCCAAAGGGACAGCGGGGACAGCATCCAGGGCTCGGCAGTGGGGCCAGCCCAGGCCAGAGTTGGGGGGCTCCACAGGGGACCCCTCAGGCGGGCAGGGGGCTGTAGGGCTTGTCCTGCCCTGGCCGGTACCGCTGGAARAGCCAGAACCGCACGAGGCTGGTGACAATCCCCGGCACATTGGGGACCTGTGGGAGGACACGGGGGGAGAGTGGATCTACCCCTCCCCCTGTGGTGCCGGGGGAGGTTTATTGGCTCCATCCTGGCTAATTAATTAAAATCAATAGTCATCGTGCTGAGCATTGTCACAGGCTTGGCTRGGTGACACATTCGGTGCTGAGCAGGGCCAGCCCCAAGCCAAATGCTCAGCTGAGCCATGAGAGGGGAATTTTGGGGTGCAATGGGGTAGGATTGAGTGGAATGGATGGGGCTGGGAARGGATGGGAGAGAGTAGAATGGGATGGAGTGGGACAGGGATGGGRYAGGATTGAGCTGRATGGGGTGGGGTGGAATGGGGATGGAGTGGGGTGAGATTGGGATGGGAACAGAACAGGATGGGGTGG
>NW_026623978.1:126970-127931 GCF_030028575.1 Malurus melanocephalus | reverse complement strand
GCAGGCCAGCATGGGATGGGATAGAGATGGGACTGTGTGAGATGCAGTGGAGTAGGATGGTTTGGGACGTGATGAGATGGGATGGGGTGGCATAGGATGGCACCCCTTGGTTTCCCACCGCCCCAACCCACCGTGATGTAGGGGTCATGGAGCTGCAGGCCATACAGWGTCCAGCTGCTGGAGGCCACGAAGGTGGTGACGGTCAGGGGRAAGGACAGGCACCGCGTCGACTTGCTCCGGATGACCTTGGCCTGCAGAAGCAAACATCAGGCACAGCCTGGGCTGGGTCCCCCAGCTCTGCCGAGCCTCACACACCAGGTCAGCCAGCGGTGAGAGGTACATGGTGATGGTGAAGACGCTGCAGAAGAGCCCCAGGTGCGTCAGGCGCGTCCCCTTGTCCACCAGGATGGCGAAGTAGCCGCAACCCGTGACCACCACGGCCAGGAGCAGCAGGACCTGCAGCAGCATGGGGCGCTGGGAGGGACAGCAGAGTGACATCAGGGTGAGGGTTCCTCATCCTCCCCATGGCCCCAGGCCCCTGCCCCACCTTGACGGGGCTGTAGTAGAGATACACCAGGATGTAGAGGGTTTGCAGCGCTGCCCCGATGGCRTTGACGGTGATCAGCGTCCCGTCCCCCTTCAGGCAGCCGTAGCCCAGCCAGCTCAGGTTGCTGCAGGGACACGGSACAGGCACTTGGCTGCAGCCCAGGGGATCCCCCCAGCCCCCAAATGTGTGGGACCACCCCTCCCTAGGGCCCCACCCCACTGTACTTGGCATCAGTGGTGAGGAAGGGCAGGAACTGGATGTTCTCCACACTCTTGGTCGCCAAAATCTGGCGCAGGTCAGACCTGGGGAGAGCACGGGGCAGGGGCTTCCTGGGTGCCTGGCAGTGCTGGGGAGGGGGGCTGCAGCCAGCAGGCAGTGCACCCACCCCTCCACACCCCAAACTGGAGCCAGCGC
>NW_026623978.1:120242-124638 GCF_030028575.1 Malurus melanocephalus | reverse complement strand
GGATCCTTATTTCCACCAGTTTCAACTCCCTGTGACCTCCCCYGTCCCAGGGTGCCCCCACACATCCTAGGGGTCACTCATCCCTGTGTCCCCAAGATCCCGCCTCTCCCTGACCTTCCATCTCTAGGGTCACCCACTTTGGGGTGTCTGGCACCCCTGTGATCCTGGCTCCCCAAGATCTCCCCTCTCCAAGCCCCTCACTCCCTGGGGTCCCCAGTTCCAGAGGCCTCAAATCCCTGTGAGCTCAGTTCCCTGCACCCCMATGTCTCACACCTCGGGGGTCCCACATCCCTGGGGTCACCCCTTTGTGATCCCCCATTGGGGTTGTTCAACTCCAGTGGGTTCTGTCCCATTCCAATGGGGTCTGCCGTATCCCACAGGGTCCGTTTCATTCCAGTGGGATCTGTCCCATCCCAGTGGGATCTGTCTCATTCCAATGGGGTCTGTCCCATCCCATAGGGTCCATTCCATTCCAGTGGAGTCTGTCCCATCTCATGGGGTCTGTTCCATTCCAGTGGGGTCTTTCCCATCCCATGGGGTCCATTCCATTCCCATCCTACTGGGGTCTGTCCCACCCCATGGGTTGTTTCATTCCAGTGGGATCTATCCCATTCCAATGGGGTCTGTCCCATCCCATAGAGTCTGTCCCATCCCACAGGTCTGTCCCATCCCATGGAATCTGTTCCACCCATGGGTTGTTTCATCCCGGTGGGATCTGCCCTATCCCAGTGGGGTCTGTCCCACCCCATGGGTTGTTTCATTCCAGTGGGATCTATCCCATTCCAATGGGATCTATCCCATCCCAGTGGGGTCTGTCCCATCCCATGGAATCTGTTCCACCCATGGGTTGTTTCATCCCAGTGGGGTCTGTCCCATTCCAGTGGGGTCTGTCCCATCCCAGTGGGATCTGTCCCATCCCATGGGATCTATCCCAGGAATTGCTGCCCCACACCTGGGAGCTCACTCCAGTGCAGGGGGGAGGGGCCCATGCCTTCAGGGGAGGCCTTTGTGTCACCAGATAAAGCCGGGGACAGTGCCAGCCACTGTGGCACTCYGCCACTTCACAGCCCCGTGCAAACACCAGCCAATTAATTAATTAACCAGCCCAACCCCCCACAGGGGCCAGGAGAGCCTGGCCCATGGGGGYGGGGGACGCCTCAGCAGCTCAGCGTTTTTTGGTTATTTATTCCCTACAATGGTATAAAAAGTTCCGTGGTAGAAAGCTGTACAAAGGGGGTGCTGGGGGCCCCTCCGGCACCCAGCGGAGGGGAGGGACGGGGAAGGGCCAGGGGATGAAGGATGGGGTGGGGGATGTTTGTCACAGCCCCCCTCCCCCGGCYGCAGGGCATCTCCAGCCTGTCTGTGCTCCACGAGCTGGTGACACTTGGGGGACAGCCACCCCCTCAGCGGTGTCACCGGGCCAGCCTCACATCCCCTGCCTGCAGGACACATTCCAGTCCGAGCCCACCACGGGGAGAGAGAGCCCCGAGAGTGGTGGGYGAGCTCAGCTGCAGGGCAGGGGTGCCAGCCCCCTGCCCCTCTCCAGTCCGGGGCACTTCAGCCCTTCAGCTCCAGGCTCCTGCTCGGCCTCTGGCTGCCAGGACCATCCTGGCAGGGTCAGGGACGCCTGAGGGCTCAGCTGCTCCCATGGCTTCGGGTCCTCCGGCCCCATAATACTGACAAATCCTTTCCTCGCCCAGATGTGCGCAGGGCACRGCGCCCGGGGCAGATGTGCGGGGACCACACGGGGGTCCCCAGTAGTCACAGCCTCGGCGGGTCCGGGCACGGGGGGCGGCTCAGAGCCCCTGCGGCAGCAGGAGGGGCAGCAGGAGGMTGAGGAAGGTGAAGGGGCGGCTGCTGCTGCGCATGGCCGAGTTCTGCCCCACGCTCCTCAGCACGTGTGCGGCCGCATCGTCTGTGAGGGGGGGTGGGGAGATAGGAGCCATCAGCACCCCCAGAAGAGGAGCTGTGCCCCAAGACAGCAGCACATCACCCTGCACAGAGCTGTCACCAGTCCTGGTACCTCAGCCAGCCCCAGAGTCACCCAGAAGGGGCAGCTGGGCTTAGCTCAGTGCCCCCCACCTGCCTTAATTCCTCCAGGAAGATAGCTGGGTTCAGTCTGGTGCCACCCTGCCCCCCAAGAAAGGGCAGCTGGGCTTAGTTCAGTGCCCCCACCCACCCTAATCCCCCCAGGAAGGCAACTGGGCTCAGTCTGGTGCCCCCCATCTCCTGGAAGGGAAGCTGGCTCAGCCCCAACCCAGAGCCCAGAAGGGGCAGCTGGGCTCAACCCAGTGCCCCCCACCCGCCCTAATTCCTCCAGGAAGGCGGTTTGGCTCAGTCTGGTGCCCCCCACCTGCCCCAATTCCCCCAGGAAGGCAGTTGGGTTCAGTCTGGTGCTCCCACTTGCCCCAATCCCCCCAAGGAGGCAGTTTGGTCCAGTCTGGTGCCCCCCACCTCCCCCAATTCCCACAGGAAGGGAGTTGGGCTCAATCTGGTGCCCCCCACGCCACCCTCTCCCCCCGGAAGAGAAGCTGGCTCAGCCCCAACCCAGAACCCCCAACACACCTGCCTGAATCCTCCCTTTCTGCGTCGAGGCCGGGGCGGGCGGTGCCAGAGCTGCGGAACAAACAGGGGGGTCACGCCAGAGAAATGCAGCACCCCAACCTTCCCAAAATCCTGTTTCACTATCCATTGCTCCCCCCACCTTCCTCCCCCGTCCACCAACACCTTCCCGGCCAAACCACGCGTGCACACACCCCGGGCTGGCCAGGGGCCACGGCCGGGCCGTGACTCAGCGCAGCCAAGGCCACACTGGGCACCGGCACCGGCGCCGCGAGCGGGAAAGGGGGGGACGCAGGGGGGCCCCGAGGGGGTGASGATACTCACTGCCTTTGCCCGTCACCGTCACCTTCAGCTTCAGGCAGGCTTCACCGTGGTGATGGATGGGTTTGGCTGTGAAGGGAGAGGTGGGGTGGGTAAAGATGGGGGGAGAGCCCGATGAGGATTCCCGCAGCCCTCCAGAGCCCCCCCCGCAGCCCCCCCAAGCACTCACAGATGTAGTAGTAGCTGTGCCCCTCCCTGAACTCCTTGCCCAGCGTGAAGGGAGTGAAGCGCTGGAACTTCTCCGAGAACTTCTCGGGGCCGTGCAGGGCGCTGGGCTTGTTGCATTCCCAGCGGATCTGCTCCTTGGAGCGGGGCTTGCACACCTCGTACTCCTCGAGCTCCACCAGGTACAGGGTGTAGCGCTCCATGGCCCGGGGCTCCACGCTGCCCTCCTCGTAGTGGGGGCAGATAATATCCAGGTAATCGTTGAGACGAACCTCCACCGTGTAGTCACTCCACGCAAATCTGCGGCAGGAGGGTGGGCGGAGGGGTCAGGTCCGGGGTAGGGGCCTTGTTTGCACCCCCAAATCCCCCACACTTGGGGGTACCACCCCCTGCCCTATGCACCCTCGGGTCCACCCTCCGTCTGCTGAGTCTCGCAGCGCCTGGAACRGCTTTGGAAGGACAATCCCCCTGCGCTCTCCCTCCGGCGTGGCCCCCCGGCAGTGAGCGATGAGCGCACCCCATTTCCCRGCGCTCCCCAAGAGCCGGGGAGCAGGGAGGGGACCCGCTGGGACGCGCGCCCTGCCCGCACCCTGCCCGGCCCAGCGCTGCCGGAGCAGGAGGCGTCGCGGCTCTCGCCGTGGGGCAGCCAGCCCGGCTCCRGCTGCGCCCCACACCCCACCCGGCGGGGAACACGCTGGGGGACTCCGCAGAGTCCTCACCTCGCTTGGCTGTGGTGGCCTCGGGAGGCCGCAGCCACCTATGGGGGCACCTCCTGCTCCCCAAACCCTGTGAAGGCCACAGAGGAGGGGGGCACAGCCCTACAAACTGGGGGAGCCCTATAATCGTGCTGGGGGAGAACCCCACAACTTGGGGAGGGAAGGATTTAGCCCAGGGAGAGAGGGGAAACCCCACAGGTTCCCCCACGGGCGCCTAAGTGTGGGGCACCCCCACAACCTGGGGGTCTGGAGAGTGAGGGGGTGTCCCCAAAAAACAAGGCGGACAATTTTAGAGCCTGAGAGAGGTCACGTCGTGGGGCAGCACCCCTACAACAAGGCAGAATCACGGCTCCGGGGCAGGGAGGGCACCCCTAGAGCTTGTAGGGCTGTTGTTTTGAGATGGGGTCACCCCACAGCCCCAGCCCGGCCCGTGAACGGGGGGGAGCCCTCAATCCAGGTCTGCTCCCCCCCCCGCACATCCTGCCCCGTGTTTGTCAACACGGTCCCCGGGGCCGGCGCCGGGCTTGGCGCCGCGCCGCCCCCCGCGGGAAGGAAGCGGCCCCTTCGCACGGCCCTGGGAACGGAAAGGCTCCCCCCGGGCACACCTGGACCGGCCCCGCCGCCCCCCGCAC
>NW_026623978.1:118443-119873 GCF_030028575.1 Malurus melanocephalus | reverse complement strand
CTCCGCACCGGCCCCGCCGCCTCGTCCCGCCGCCCGCCCGCCCCGCACAAAGGCCGCCGGGGAGCGGAGCGGCGCCGCCCGCGCCCTCGGGGCGATCGGTGCCGGTCCCGGTGAGCGTTTGCAGGGAGGGGGTTGGGGGGTCCCGGTGCGAGGCGGGGGTCACTCACCGGGGGTTGGAGCTGTTCCAGAACACCGTGTGCCGCTCGGCCACCGCCGCCCAGCACAGCCCTAGCCCCAGCAGGGCCAGGGGCACCCCCGGCTGCCCCATCGCTCCGCGGGTGCTGCTCGCCACGGGCGGCCCCGCTCCCGCCCCCCCGCTTTAAGTACGGCCCCGCCGCCGCTCCGCCCCCGCCGCCGCCCCGCGCTCACACAACAACACACGGGACAGGGCGGAGGGACATTCACACACACGACACACCCCCCACCGGTATCGATCRGGGGACAAAAACCCCCCTTCGCCATGCCCACACCGAGAGCAGCACCGGCGGGGTCGCACCTCCCCCAAAATCGGGACCGGCGCTAGGTAGGGGGGGGTCGCAAACCCTCTCCACCGGGACCAGCGTTAACCGGGACACAAACAGACCCCTCCAACCCGGGATAGGGCAGGGGGACACAAATCCCAMCCCCCCTACCGGGAACGGCACCGGGCAAGGGGACACATTCCCGTCGCAATGACCGGCACCGCACAAACACAACACCACACCCTCATCCCGCGCTCCAGGTCCACCCCTCCTCGACAAACACTCACCATCCCCCACGTGGGACGGGCACAGAGCAAGGGGCGCCCCCGCCACAAGTGACCCACACCGGGTAGGGACCCCACACACGCCAGAGGGGAACAGGGGCAGCACCCAGCACCGATTGGGGTCACTTTTTGATCCCTACAGAGTGACCTTGGGGGCCTGGGGGAGAGGGAACCCTCCTTGCTGGCAGGTCTGGCTGAGTATGTGGGATGGGAGCTGTGGGTGCAGAGTGAGGGGATGTAGATGCAGAATGGGGGGCTGTGGGTGCAGCACAGGGGGCTGTGGGTGCAGGATGGGGGCTGTAGGTGCAGGATGGGGGGCTGTGGGTGCTGGACAGGGGTTGTAGGTGCAGGACAGGGGGTGGTAAGTGCAGGACAGGAGGCTATGGGTGCAGGATGGGGGTCTTTAAGTGCAGAATTGAGGGCTGTGGGTTCTGGATGCAGGATATGGGTGCAGGATGGGGGCTGTGGGTGAAGGACAGGGAGCTGTAGGTGCAGGATGGGGAGTCTAGGTGCAGGACGGGGGGCTGTAGGTGCTGGACAGGGGTTTATCGGTGCAGCAAAGGGGGCTGTAGGTACAGGACGGGGGTCTCTGGGTACAGGACGGGGCTGTAGGTATTGGGTAGGGGGCTGTGGGTGCAGGCCAGGGGGCTGTAGGTACAAGATGGGGGCTATTGGTGCAGGCCAG
>NW_026623978.1:110398-117013 GCF_030028575.1 Malurus melanocephalus | reverse complement strand
GCAGCACAGGGGGCTATCAGTGCAAAGCCACGGTGGGCACGGCGGGCACGTTGCCACGGCCTGGCGGCAGCGCGGTGCCTCACTGTCGGCTCCCATTTGCTCTGACACGGATCCATCCGTGTCCCGGCCGGCGAGCGACGCTTCGCCGCGTGTTGCGAAGCGATAACTCAGCCCGCATTTGCAAAACAACTTTCCTCTTGTTTATTCCATAATGATCCATTGATTGTGGGTAATGTTGCATGCCCCGCGCCGCGGCGGGCGCGGAGAGCGCTCCCCTGGCACGCGGTGGGGGCTCCGGCAGGCGCCGACACCGCAACCCGAGAGCTCCCGCGGCTCCCGAGGGCTCCCACGGGCACGGACTGTGGGGCTGGGCACCCCAAATCATCCCGAGCATCCCAGCCTCTCTCCCCACGCCCTCGCTCGCGGGGAAGGGGCCCGGCTGTTTCTCTCTCACCCTCTCTGGTTGTGGCCAGGCCTGACATCATCCATAATGATGGTGCGATGTTGCCGGCGCTGCCGTGGCTTGTACAGGGGAGCACCTCCTGGGAACACCCCTGGGATCCCAGAGCGCGGCACGTGCGGGCCACGGGGATGGGTGCAGCCGGATGGGGATGGGAGATGATCCCGTGGTCCTGGCATCGCCCTGGTGCTGCCCCCACCACATCAGGGACAGGCTATGCCTGGGGAAACTGAGGAAAGGAGCAGTGATGGCCTTGTGCTGGCCGCACTGGGGGCATCATGAGCCTCCTGGGCCACCATTCTGTGGCATTGGGRRGTGGCACYCAACTCTGTTGGCCAAGGGGCTCCSYTGTCCCCTCTGCYGTGGTCACCAGCCATAGAGCAGGGCCACCAGGACACATGGAAGGGGCTGGGAGTGAGGCCACGTGAACTCAACTGGGACCCAGCATCACGACTACTGGCCCAGGAGTGGAAAGTCAAGCCCATGGCCCCTGCTGGGGACAGTGTGAGGGACAAGCTGGGGCTGGACATAACCCAGTGGGACACAAAGGTGGGCACCAACCCGCAGCGGCACTGTGGGTGCCAGCAGTAGTACRCACATCGTGCACATGGCCACGGCCACAGCGCCTTGCAGCAGGTGACAATGGGCTGGGACCGGTGCCCATGACGGCAGGACAAAGGTGAAGCCRTTTCACGCTGTAAACATCGCCGGTKCTCCGTGTGGGGCAGGTGGGGCCGGCCAGAGGCCGCGGAACTCGTGACAAAGTGTTTATGGTTTCTCTTCTGGGGACACCCGGGAGTGCCCTGGCCCTTGCCTGGGCTGACATCACCGTGCGAGGCTGGGGGAGGAAGAGGAGCCGTCCTTGTTGGGTTCGTGGCCGGGAGCGAAGGCCRCGGTGACGCGCGGTGCCGGCTGCGTGCAGCCCGGCAGGTAGGCAYGGCCCAGTGCCAGCCTGGTGGGGGCAGAGCCGCAGCCCCAGGGCTGTCCAGCCGTGCCAGGACCTCACGCCTTTGGCCAGCCAAGGGAGCTGCCCTGAGGTGAGGCTGAGCCTTGTGCCACACGGTTGATCCTGGCACACATCCCCTGCCTGGATCTGCTGCCAAGGCTGTGGAACCCCAAAGTACCCAAGGGACACCCAAACCTCAGCACTGGGGTCCCAACAAGAGCCCCCCACTTGACTTGGGGGTGGCTGGGGTCAGGGAATCCACTCTACCAGCACCCCAGAAGGTTCCTGGGGGGGTCTAGGCTGTCCCCAGCCCTAGGGCACRAAGCAGAGCCGAGCCAGGTGGCTGCTGGCCTACCGAGCCATCGGTGGTGCCACGCTTGCACAAGGAGCGGTGCCAGGGTCGAGGCAAGTGGCAGGAGGGATCCTGCAGGCAGAGCTCTCTCCGTGCCAGGGCCATGACTCCAGCTCTTGCATCCCCCCAGGGCACGGGCCAGCCTGAGCTGTGCCAGGCTCGCTGTGCCACGTGCCACCAGCATGGCACCACRCTGGGACCAGTGGCTGTGGCCAGTCCCGGGCAGTCAGAACCTGGCTGGATACAGCCTTTGGTATTGGCGGTGGTGCTGCGCCATCCACACCATGCCCACCCYGCTCTGGGTCAGCAGACAGCTGCCGGTGGCACCCCAAGACCCCGGGAAGGGGTTTGTGGTGGGGACCTCAGCCCCGTGTCGGGCCAGGCCCGTCGGAGCGCCGGAGGGGAGCCCGGCGCCTGCTRAGAGCGCTCCGAGACCCGTCTGACGGGTTCGTCCGCTCCTCCCGCACCGGACAAGCCCGGGCCAGCGTTTTCACGGGGCCGCCGCCCTGCAGCGCCTGCGGAGAGGGGGAGAGAAGCTGCCCTGCCGCCGCGGCTGTGCCGACCCTCTTCCCCYTACAATCCCCACCGGCAGCGGGGCCGCAGCCCCTCATCCCGTGCTGCCCTGTGGGGACAGCGGCTTCCCCCTCCCCTGGGGGAGCTGAGCCCCCCCAGATCCGCGGGGTGGAGGCTCAGGAGCCCACGGCTCCTCCCCGCTGCCTGTGGGGGCTGTGGGTGTCTGGGTRCCCCAGCAACGCCCCCCTTAAGTCTGACCCCATCTCCAGGTGCAACCCAGCCCCTCCTCCGCCATCCCCTTGGCTGGAGGCACTGGGGAGAGGAAGATGAGGGCGTCCCCCTCCCGCAAGAGCCGCCAGCGTGCGCCAGATCCCCCCAAAACAGGCAGGAGCCGGCATGCCCGGCCGAGCCAGACGCGCCGGGGGGAGTGATGCCAGAATTCCCATGGGGCCGCCAGCACCCCACGTCTGCTCACTCCGTGCAGCTGCTGAGGTGGCAAGGAAGGCTCTCCTGCCCCTGCTGCTCCCAAACATCACCCCAGGGCTGCATGCCGAGGGCCCCCCGCGCTGACCTTACCTGCGGGCGCTCCTGCCGTCCCTGCTGCATTCCTGAGGGAAGCACCGGGTGCCTGCCAGATGCTCCGTGTCGGTGCTGGGGGGCCGATGGGGGGCAGAGCCAGTGGTGGGGAGCACCCTGCATCCCCCTGCCTGCGGCACCGAGCCCGTGGCTGGACAATGCGGGTGGCACGGTGGAGGTCAGCCCTCTCCTGAACCCCTGTCCCGGCCGGAGCCCCCTCGGGGGCCAGAGCCCCTCGGAGGGCTGGGAGCGCTGCACGCCACCGTGACAGGGGTCCGTTTTTTTATCCTTTTATTATTTTTTTTTAATAGACTAAGAGCAGAATATGAAAATCACCAGCCAAAGCACTTGAAAAAAAGGTCGAGAATGGTTTTTTTTTGTTTGTTTTCTTTTGTTTTTCCCCAAAAAGTGTCTGTGCGTTTGCATAGGTCGGGTCTTCACGGAAGACGAGGAAAATCCAACACGTTCGACTATGTACAAGCCAGCCCGGGGCCGGCGCCGCTGCCTATGGTACAGTATAGATATATCTCTGTAGTCGCTCTCTGTACAGTATGTATAGATCTATATGGGTATGTACAGACTGCCCGGCCCCGGGGGTCCCTGCTCTCACCGGGCTCCCCCTCCTGGCGCTGCCCCCCAGCCACGGGGCAGCCACGGGGCACCGGGGGGGCTGCGGGAGGAACCCCGCGCCCCGGGACGGTGTCGGCGGGAGGTGCGGGGCAACCCAGCCGCATCCCTGCGGACGTGGCCGCATCCGCTGGCGGGACGGAAGGCGAGTCCGGCCGGATCGGTGCGTGCCATGATCCCTGCCCCGCGGGGCAGCTCTGCGGGCGGCTCTCCGGACAGGGGGTGGTGGTCCCGCGGTGGTTGCCCGCTGGCTCTCACGAGGGGCAGCAGGTCTGGGGGGCCGCGCTCGGCGGAGCGGCGCTGGCCGGGCCCCCGCGGGCACCGGGAGCTACGAGGCCAACAGCGTCATGAGGAAGAGCGCGGCGGCCACGGCCAGGGGCAAGTGTTCCCGCTTGGGGCTGGTGCCGCTGATGCTCTTCTCCAGCTTCGGCATCTCCGGGTTGAAGTTTTCTGTGGGGAAGAGCGAGACGGTGAGGGGGGCGGCGGGGCGACCCCGAACCCCCACCCCAGGGGCGGCGGCGCGGGGCGGGGACACAGCGCTGCGGGGACACAGCGCTGCGGGGACACAGCGCTGCGGGGCCGGGGGCTGTGCCTCACTCACCCAGGTCCTCGATCTTCACCTCGGGCCGCAGGGTGAACTGGGGCAGGGTGGGCGCCAGCTTCTCCCCGGAGTGCGACGCTGTGGAGGGAGAGAGGGGACGGGGGTCACACTCCCTGGATGGCCTCGCACCGCAGCCCCGCCCAGGAGGGATGGGGGACCCGCCGGCCGGCCACGCCGCCCCCGCTCGCCCACAGCCCCCGGGGTGGGCACGGGGGGTACTTACTGGAGGCGCAGCAGACGAACACCTTCATCTTCAGGCAGGCCCGGTGGTGGTTGTGTGTCGGCGTGGCTGCAAGGCAAGAGWGTGCTGGGAGGGCCTCCATGGCACTGACCCCCACCCCAGACACCCCAAAGCTTGGTGGGCCTGGGCATCTGGGCTCAGGGGTGTGCTCTGAGTTGGGGGAATGCAGCAGCACCCCAAATTCTGCACTTGCATTCGAATCCTGCACCCCCGTCCCGAACCGGCAGCCCCCAGCATCCCAACGCAGCACCAGGATCTGCCACCAGCACCGCGATCCTGCAGCAGCAACCCCTGAACCCTGATCCTGCATCAGCATCCTGTATCCTACATCATCATCCCCCCATCATCCTACTCACACCCCCATCCTGCCYCCCATCTTTCCCCTTATCCCCATCTCTCCCCGGCATCAAGTACACCCTCCCAGAGCTCCAGGTGCCCACTTTTAGGAGGGAATAGCTGACCACTCATGAGRGGAGCAGGGGAACCGCCCTCACTGGGACACGAGGGCACCCATGGTGGCTATGTGGGGGTCCCGCCCCGAAGAAGCCCCACGTACAGATGTAGTAGTACTCCTGCCCCGCACGGAACTCGTAGCCCAGCGAGAAGGCGCTGTAGCGCTGGAACTTCTCCGAGAACTTGATGGGGCTGTGGGGCGCGTGGGGCCGGTTGCACTCCCAGCGCTTGAAGCCCTGGCTGGTGTTGCAGGTGCGGTAGCCCTCCGCGTTCACCATGTACAGCACGTACTGCTCCAGCCGGTGCTCGGGCACCGAGGCGTTGTAGTGAGGGCAGTAGATGTCCAGGTAGTCGTTGACATTCACCTGCACCGTGTAGCCCTCCCGCCGCAGGCTGTAAGGGAAGGCAGGGATAGGAGGTCAGGAGCACGCCCTGCACCTCCCCAGACGCTGCTCCCCTCCTCCAGAGGGACCCAGAAGCTGGACAAGGAGCAGGATGCAGAGTGGGTGCTCCCTGTTCAACCTCCCGACAGCAGTGGGACCCCCGCACAASCTCAGCCCCACGGCCCCGTGGAGCAGAATCACCATCCCAGAGGGCACGGGGGKACCGGGGGAGGGCAGAGGCGCTGCTAGGGATGGGTGTTGATGTCCACAATTGGGGTGGGCAAGAGCACGGGGCACACGGGACAGCGCGGCTGGGTCTGCCGGGAGCGTCAAAGAGGAGACCGACACAACATGATGGGCAGACAGTCCCAGAAGGGCATCAGGGTCCCACAGGCACCACGGACACCATGGAGAGGACCCCGGCATTCCCGAGAAATCCCCGGCATTCCCCATTTCCAACAACCTGGAGCCGACCCACCGCTGCCGCCCACCAGGGCCCTGGCACGCGCCGCAGCTCGGAGCCAGCATTTCTCACCCTGCTCTGGCTAATCCCGTTAGTTCGTTAATGCCGTAAAGGGTGGCCCTGGGGGAGCCTCATTTACATTGATTAGGARCAGCAATCCCCTCAGATCCACTCAGGAGAGGCTCCGCTGGCTCCTAATCCGCGCCCGACGGAAATCCCGGCCGCGGTAATCCTCGCCGCCGCGCTGACCCGCTGCTCCTGCCAATTAATTACCACCCGGCGATGGCTCGGCACCGTGCCGCCGCGCCGGCACCGGACCCTGCCCGGACCACGCTCCGCCGACGCTTCAGCGCTGCTTCGGGGGTCCCTCGCCCGGATCCCGCAGGATACGGACGGCAGCATCCCGGCACACGTGGCCGAGCTCCCCTGTGGAGCTCCAGCTCACGGCGCAACGCTCTGAATCTTTTCCCCACCTTTCGGGACAAACCCCACCTCGCGAGCCCCCAGCGCATCACTCCGTGTCCCTTTGGCCTTTTTAGGGGTCCAGCCACCCCTCCCGGAGCCGAGCGGCTTCTCGGGTGTCCCCGGCAGGGCTGGGCAGGCAGCGGGCAGGGCTGCGCGTGCAGACGCCCCACCCTGCACCATCGCCCCCGGCGCTGTTTGGGGAGCCCCGGCACTCTGCCAGCGCCCGCGGCATCCGGAGCCGAGCGTTGGAGACGGAGTTATAGCGGGACGCGGTGTCGAGCGGTAAAGAGGGGAGCCCAGAAGCGCCGCCTCCGCCATCGGGGGGACAACAGAAGGGGGGCTGATGGCAGAACTCATCTCCCGTGGGACAGCGAGCGCAGCCCCACGCGGCCCCTCCCTCGCTGCGCAGCCGCTATTCCGCAGCCCATCCCGGCAYCCGCCGGCAACTGCTCCGCCGGGAAGGTGCTGAGGCAGCCACCCTTGCTGAGCGGGCGCCGGGACCTTTCATCTTCCCTCTTTGATGTGGTGGGAAGGG